>NC_058038.1:11866797-11971368 GCF_019176455.1 Solea senegalensis
AATTGAGCGCAGTGAATATTGCAAAACTCCAAAATATGCTTAAATCCATCCATCCCTAAATTGAAAATTCTCTCCCATTGCTTCACGGGGACAGTGAGCATCGTCTCCTAATGACTGTGAGCAGGATGCATGTTTTCACATGACATGGAACAGAGAAGTCTGAGCTCCTACTCAGCATTGTAAGCTCAATAATTTAGAATATCATGTGGAAAAGCAGTGTTGATCAAAAGCAATTACTGCAACATACTAAATAAATGATAGAAGAATTATTACATGATGATAAAGAACAGTCTGCAACATGTCATAATATATTACTATACAACATTATCTTAGCAGCACTATGGTTAAAGGCCGGCCTGATTCATTGAGCGCACTACTGTTTAACTTAATATAACCTAAATGATGTACATAGAAACAAACGCATTAAGAAAATGACACGGCACTGAACACCCGAAAAACTGACCGAACATTTATAACCACATTTATATTTCATACAGTTCCGTGATAACAAGTGAAACTGCTCACGCGACAGTTATCTACAGTTATCTACAGTCATAGCACGCCAAAGAAAAGAACATATAGAAGAGAAACAAATGATGCCTTTTTAAGAGATTGAAAGTATAGTATTAGTATTAGAATTGTTTTAGAATTAGTTTGTTTTTGTAACACACACAAAACAAAAAAAGGAATCTTGCTGTAAACATCTCCTTAAGGAAATTCACACCAACCAGGGTATCATTTAAACATTTACCTCACCCCCACTGTCTGATTCACAACACAGAGCAAACACTTGTGTGAATCTTTGAGAGGGTTTGAGTACAGTCTGGGAAACCCAACAATGTGCCAAAATCAGAGAATCAGTCATGTGGGACCAGCTTTTGGTTTTTATACTTCTCTTAGTGCTTTGCCGGCTTTAATAAGTTCCACTTTGACTCGAGAGATTCATAAAGTCTGAGACAGAGGGCTCTGTGTGCAGAGGTCCCGTCATCGTCCTCTCAGATGCTGGTCTGCAGGTCGCCATTCAGCAGAGTACTTTGTGTCTCCGTGGGGTCATTCATCATGCGAGATTTATCCTGTCGGCTGTCGCTGCGCTCCACCTCATCCAGCCCTCCCACCTTCTTGAGGCAGAGGACATTCTGGAAGCTCTTCTTGAAGTTCTCCGACAGAAAAGCGTAGAGGATGGGGTTCGCGCAGCTGTTGGCGTATCCCAACACCACCACAAAAGCGAAAGTGCTCCTCAGGATGGGCGTGGTGCTGATGCTGCCTGTGACTGAGGTGACGTTGAAGATGTAGAACGGCAGCCAGCAGAAGACAAACACCGCCACCACGATGGACACCATCCGAGTCACCTTCCGCTCCGAGCGCTTCCTCTTGGAGGAGCCCACGCGGATTCCTGAGGACTTCACCTTAAAGATGATGAACAAGTAGCAAAGGCAGATGACCATGAGGGGCAGGAAGAAGCCCAGGATGAAGGTGTAGAACATGAACGCGGTGTAGTACGCTTCCTGAGGCTCAGGCCACACAATGGTGCAGAAGCAGCTGTCATGCTTTGTGATGACGCCACTGTAGATAACGATGGGCAGGTTAACCATCAGCGACACCCCCCACACGGCTAAGTTGATGGTTTTGGCCATGCGAGGTTTGCGCCACTTTGTGGACCTGATTGGATGCACCACGGCCAGGTAGCGGTCGATGCTCATGACCATCAGGCAGAAGATGGAGGTGAACTGGTTCAGAGAGTCGACGGTCATCACCACCCTGCAGAGCACGGGCCCAAAAGGCCAGTGCACCAGCGCTAACTGGATGGCGATGAACGGCAGGCCCAGCATGAAGAGCACGTCAGCCACAGCCAGGTTGAGGATGTAGATGTTGGTGACCGTCTTCATCTTGGCGTAGCGCAGGATGACGTAGATGACGAGCGCATTGCCGCAGAGCCCCATGGTGCACACCATGAAGTACATGCAGGTGATGACCACCGTGCTGATTCTGTTGAAGCTGTGGTCGGTGTAGTTTCCGTGGAGGTCAGACTCGTTCCCCTGCATGAAGCTGTCATACATGAGATGGTCCGACAGGTTTGGAGGGGACGACGCAAAGATCCAGGAGTCCATGATGCCTCGGTCTCTCTCAGTTTATGGCATTCCACCTGCATAAAGCAAGACCTACTGTACGTCAGTAACAATGTGAAATACTTTTAAACCACCATCTCTGTAAGGAGTGAGTTTTATAATCCAAAACGTCTCTGTAATGTCACAAAACCACATAATCAAGCTTTTATTTTCAGTGCTTTAAGGTATTACATATATCCTTGTAGTCAGGTTCTATAGATTTCACATTCTGATCTTTAAAGAAGGCCATAACGGGATCCAAAGCAGCAGTCTCCACCGGAGGCTATGTGTTTATTTGGGCAGGCACTGCTATCAAGGGAAATCACTACACTCCCTACAGTCATAAGCTTCCTCTGGGGAAATGAAGGGTTTCACCGAATTTTTTGCTGACACTTTTTTCCCTCCAATTTATTAGGGGGTGGACGTGGATGCAAATTAATCCCGGCCTAAGTAATTGAAAGATTGGAGTCGCTGCATTGACTCGCTGCGCACAGATTGAAGTGCTTGTCAATTCCAATGCAATCGGAGGCGACGACCGCCTGACAACTTTGTTTGCTGCCAGTAACATAACAGGTTTTTACAATTCCACTTTATCATTTTCACAGCAGCAGCAGCAGCAGCAGCAGCAACACTGCCTGAAGTCTTGGGTTTGGTGAATAAATGTTAGTAAAGATCTGAGCTCAGTAACGGTGTTGTCTAACTGTGCACTGGCTGAGTCAGGTGGACGGACAGAATATTGCATAATGGAACAGTTGGACACACACTAGGAGAAACAGGTTGTCAGCATTAGGCAAACAAGTTAATCATTATTCCCACAGAAACGCAGCAGGGAAACAAAAGGCATCCACACTACACTGATTATTACTGGTATTTCCTTTAATGTTATTAAATATTCTGTGCTTGGTGTCATAAAAAAAAAGTGCTAGAAAAGTGAAAAGAAAATTGCTACTTTAATTTATTCCTTGTGAATTTCCCCCTCTCTGCTGAGAGCTCAGGGTAATTAATTCTGTCCAAAGTGTTGCCTTTAGCTGCTGAAACATAGACGATGATATTCCGGTGAATAAATCTCCACACTCTCATGCAAATCCTGCCTGTGCAAAACAAAAGTGGAGTCATGCATTTGATTGCATATGATGGCAAACTCTGCACAAACCCTAACACGGATTTGATTTTGCATCATTGACCCCTAAAGCAACACATATGCTACTGGAAAACAACAGAATACTGAGTCAAGTGCAACAATGATCATTGTTATATTTCATCTGATGAATAATCACATTAACTTTTCCTTTGTTCGTTCACCTGGTGACCACACATGCACACGCGTCCTGTCTTACCTCTAACTGTTGATCACTGTTCACCAAACAACCCACTTCTGCGTGGACTCAAGTGTTTCGGTGCCCGTGACCGAGTCGTCTTTTCCATCTTAAAAATAGTCCTCAAGTTTTCCCCGCACTGGCATCGGAGTGCAAAAGCTCTCTGCAAAAAGTCATTCTTCCACCTAATAAACGAAGAAGGTCTGCGGTTCTTGGTGTGTGTGTGTGTGTGTGTGTGTGTCTGATCTAACAGAGCTTCCACGATGCGCTTGTGGTGGTGGCGTGGCGCGCGCTGTGGCTGTGTGACCACTGTGACGGTCTCCATCGAGAGAAGAAGGCGGTGATGTGAAAGCGCGCGCATGAACTGCGCTGGGGAGGTGCGGCACTCTCACCTATGAACCACAGAGAGGACGCACACACACACACACGATTCACATGTGGCTCCTTAATTACTGATGACGCACACACTGATCCACGTAATGTTCGTCTTAACGCCACCGGGGGAATTTGAATAATGTGACAGTTCAGTCAACATCGAGTCTTCAAAATGAGGTAAATTGAAAGTGACGTCGCAAATTGGCCAACAAATTTCATGGAGAGAAGACCAGGTGAATAAATATGTCTAACTCACCAAATCAACGTCACGTTTACGCACGAAGCGCTTGTCCACATTTATGACGGTAACGCCAGCTTTTTTTTTTGACCCGACAAAAATATTGTCGTCTTCATGTCACGTGACGTCCACGTGTCTTTACATGTAAGGTTATTTTGGGGCCCCTAAGTGGGTTTTGCAGCCTCCAGCCGTCAGAGGCAGCACCGAGCGCAAACGCACCAAACGCACGCACCGGATTCTCCACGCGTAAGCGTCACAACACCTTGTTTCTTAGGTGGTGTTTTTTTTGTTTTTTGTTTTTTTTTGGAAAAATCACTCGAGAAACGGTTGTTTTGTTGAGAATTTGCGTTCACACTAACCCCCTCGCTCGCACGTGGCTACTGCAACTATCTCCACATCCATGGATGGTTTCTACTAAGAGTTGGATCTTCCCCAGTCCACATCATACGGTGAGTGTGCCATCACATCTCAATGTAGATATTTTGATGCATAGACTGTTTGTCAACATGTGTTTGAACAGCTCAGCGTACAAGGAAATCATAAATAAGACGCTGTTGGCCTGTCTTCTGAGGCCTGACGTTCTTACTAACCTGTGATATTAAGTGCCGAATGTCAGATATCATCTCCTGTGACCTTAAGTGATGGCTTCAACTTCACAACTTATGTCTGCGCTACTGGTTTATTTCATTACAATTTGATATGCTGTCACCTCCGTGACCACAGATATTTAGATCCCTGAATGAGCCATGAGAGCATGACTCACCCGATGACTAAGCACAATCAAACTCTGCTAAATTAAACAGTGCATAACCTCTTTGTGGATAAACTCAGTGGTAAAGAATGTTCCAGGTCAGAGTAGGGCTCAAGGGGTCTGTCAAAACCAATTGTTTTTGTGTGTAACTTTCAACTTTCACCTCTTTTTGATATGATATTGAAGGGGATGCGTGCGCCTCCTACCTGTAACCAGCCATTTCAAAATGCTCCATCTGCACTGGCAGACATTTACTTGCAGGCCTCATTCACGTCCTTGCTGCATTATCCTTACGGCATTGTTGTTTTTGTTTAGTTAAACATTGATTGAAATCAGAGCGGATTTTCTTATCTATAATCAGACCAACATGGACACTGAGTATTTTACCGCTTACTCCAGAGCAACATAATACACAAAAGCGTTGATATAAACGAGCAAAAAACAAGGGTCATTCCCTTTGGTGTCCACCTTTTTCATAGCACTGTTGTGTCCGTGAGCTGTATATCTTTATTGTTTCTAATCAGATACCATTGCTGTCGATTTAAGTCACGGTCTCATGACCGTGTTTTATAATTCCACTTAAATCATTTTCACAGTGCTTTGTTGTATGTCTGAGTCAGGTTTAAAAAACAAAAAAACAAAGTAAACTCTGATGTCATATTCATGATCTAAATAATGGACGCGGCCTCGTTGAGCCATGATTGGGTGACTCAACTGGCTGCTAAAAGACAATCAAGTTTGTTATTTACAGTATATAACGTCATTTATAACGCCAGTAAACAGATTTTGGTCTACTTTTGTGAATTATGGTTCTGTGTCGTGTAAAATGGATGATAAAGCTCGGACTTGTGGGCCACATGTGGCCCCATATACGATTTTAATGCGGCCCATCACTTCATATCAACTTATAATGGGAACTGGCCCATGACCTCCTCTATCTGTAGCTAGATTATAGACAGATTACTAAATATGATTGTAGGGCATTGTCATAAACAGTGAGCAATGTTCTTAATATGTTTGATATAGTAATACATTAGGTTATATTTATCACACTTTTAAAGAATATGATTTTATTTCCGACTATGTATTGTTCCATATCGTATATCAAAAAAACACATTGCAGTTCTGTGAGATGTCCCGGATATTGTGTCACAGATTAGATTTTTAAGCTCATATCACACACATTTCTGTCTTTCTATTAGCAGTTCAACCAATGTTGATCATACAACGCTCCGCATTTTACTTCACATATTACATTTAAAAGATACGTTGCACTTGTCTGTGCCTTTTTATTTTTTGTGTTAAATGGAGCACTTTCTTATTCATCGTTAGCAAAAAAAAAGACAAAGAAAAGAATGGTCTTTTCTCTCATCTTCTGTGCGGAGGCTTTGTTTGTTTACATGAACCCCCGTATGAAGCCGTTGACAAAAGGTCACCGGGGAAATTTAATAGATTAACTAAGGAAAGCAGCAATTTATTACATTACGGGCAATCGATGACCCATTAACTAGATTTTTGTGAATTCAATATAGGTCGTATAAAGTGATATAATAGTTCAGATTTGACATTTTAGCTCTACATGCTGGAGGCAGGCTGACAAAAAAAAGAAAAGAAGAGAAAATGCCATCGCAGTATTTCAATACATATTGACACAGAATGACGTCTGGAGTGAAATCTTCATGACACTCTCTGTGTTTGAGTGGTAATATACTGCAGTAGACGCCGGCTTAAGGTTTGCATTCGCTTTCTAATTACTGAGTCAAGATTGAGAGCCTATCTGGTTCTGGCCCTGAATTGAATGAATTGATTATTCATCTTGCCAGGCTCAATTGACATATAATTGGTAGCCCATGGCACTTGGACAAATATTTAGTGGATCCTACTCATGTTTTAGACATTTCTAAAGGCTTTTTAAAAAAATGTTATCACCCAGGTGTATTGGGAGCACTAATCTGAGAATAGAGGTGCTATGTCATAAAGGCTTTAGGCTCATTTTTGCCATATTTTTAGATCAATGATTTAGAAATGGTGGATATTGCTCCTACCGGACAGCATAATGAGGCATATTTTGCTTTAAGGCATACATATACACAGTTCAAGCAGTTTATTTTTCCAGGTACTGGAGCATGAATGTAGTTCTTTGCCTATATTTTTTGCACACATTAAAGGTGAAGCTATTATTATCTAGTCTAATCTAAATGATGTTTGATAATGTACTTCGTCATCCAAGTAAAAGAATGATTTCAGTCAACCTCTTTGGTTCTAATTTGGTGTCTATTTAACTGTCGTCATTGTGTGACGCGCGGCGCATTGTTAAGCATTTTTATCTGTCCTTTTGTGTTATAAATGTTGGTGAGTTTAATTCTGCTACAGCGTTGACTACGTGTATTTGATGTGTTAGGCACATGAGGAGCTGCGATTTTTCTGAAGATGGTTTACTTCAAATGAAAGGATTTGCATTCAGAAGGGTGGCATATATATTTAGGGCACATCATGAAGTTTTTGTGTGTGTTGCAGACACAGAAGTCTGAATTAAGTAAACGTAACCTGTTTGGCTGTGCGTCCTCTAAACTTGGATTTGCGTGCTCACTTCTTTGTTGTTTACGATGCTTGGGAGCTGAGGACTTGTAATTGTGATTGATTGTGGGGTTTTTTTTTTTTTAGACCGTGCCACCAGACATTGTTGGGTTCGCTGATTCAATCCTGAACTCTCTTTCATTCCCTTTTTATTACACTTGCTGACAGCAAATCGTTTGCATCGCAGCACTAAAGACGAAACAAACAAAAAAGAAAGACGAAGGCGGCACATTAAAGCACAGCACATTCAAAGACATGACTTTAAATCAATGTTTATTATGCTGTTCAGTGCCTTGCGGTCGGTATGTTTCTATTTGTCTATTTCTTTTTTTAAGGTTAATTTCTCATCATGTTGATTTAATTCTCCTTTTTTAGAATCACAGACACATGTTCTTTCTTGTAGGACATACTAATTCAAATGATGATGCCTTTGAACATGCAGTAATGCTTGAAGTTGCCATGTCAGAGCTCGGCAATCGGCTCATATTCTTTTTTTCAAAGTGGACTGTGTCTTTGTTGCCATTTGACTTCAAGATCAGCAATATCTTTAAACAAGATTACTCTGTATTCTTAAAAAAAACAAAAACAAAAAAACAATAAGCTAGAAAATGGATGATACTACTGTTTTGTGTCCAATGCCGTTATCACAAACTCAAGTTTCTACCGATACAGATATGTATCCGATACAGTCATTTATGAACTTTGAAGCTGTTGACAACACGTTTGTGCCGAGTCATTTCAAATACATATTTTTCCAACTGTGTAACAAATATACTCTCAAAAAGAGGAAATAAGGGACTTTTATTTACATTTTTACAGTCTGTGCATACTGAAGCATGCAATATACAGGGTTTTTGCATTGTATCGGATGTCATATTTTTTATGTGTCCAATATCCGATCCAGTGATTTTCACCAGTATTGGACTGATACCAATTCCCATCCCTAGTAAGTAATGTCTCTGTGGTGCTCGAATGGGAGTCACATGATCACTGCAGCCAGTTCAGGTCACATGGTAGATCATGTACAACAGGAAAAAAACAAAACAGTAAACACAAATAAATAAATAAGTAAAAAATATGTCTGGACTTACTATATTTGCATTAAATTATTACATATAGAAATGATTACATAATTTGATGACATTTACTGTACTGAAGTATCAAAAGTCATTTTCTGATATAAAATGAACTTAGGTTTTAGAAGTAAAAGTACTAAAAAGGTAAGGAGTTAGGATTGAGCCATGGTGGCTCAGTGGTAGGGCGAGTTGTCTTTCAACTGGAAGGCTGTGGGTTAAATTCCTGGCTCTGCTGGTCTATATGTGTCCTGGAGCATGACACTTAACCCCATGTTGCAGCGTGTGAGTGGGTAAGAAAGCTCATCAAGACTAGAAAAGCTCCATATAAATACAGACCATTACCAACTTGATTTGGTAGTAACAAAGATAGTTAGAGTAAAAGTAAAAGTTGCTGGAAATAGAAATAACAAAGCAAAGTACAGATACGTGGATTGTGTACTTGCTGCAACAGATCAAATGTTGAGGAAAGTATCTGTCTGTACAACCACATTAAGCCATGCATAATTAAACTGGATCGCCTTTAGGGAGGTGTTGGCAAAAAACAACAAATTATTATTTAAATGCACATAGCTGAGCGCAGCATCAGCAGCACAGCTGGTAGAAGGCACATGCTTTTGTATTCGCTGTGGTATCAGTCTCTCATTTAAATATTCTTATTTCAATATTTTCCTCTCTGCTGCTCACCAATTACACAAATGTTGTGTATTATGTACCAACACCACAAATACCAAACATTTACATCCATAGCGTAATTTAAAAAATTCCAATTATCGTGCGCGTTTAAGATACCTTTGACAGCTGTGACATAAATCCCCGGAAGTGCGCCTCTAAGGACCATGTGATATCCAACACTGCAGTGACCTGTGAGCTGAGATTTGAAAGCACAAGCCGGCTAGTTGAGCTCCTGGTCACCGTGTGAGGTTCTCTAATCTCATGAAACCAGAATTGGTTTTCACTTGTCTTTTCAGGGCCTGGAGATGATAGATAATGTTGCCCATGGAGGCAGGCAGGCAGGCAGGCCTCGCCTCAGATTTCTCGGGTGGTCTCTCGTTGAATGAGCTGTCAGTGCCACAGACCATCATGGTCTGTGATTCACTGCACAGTGTCTGGCAACACCCCACCTCCGGGATTTCTAATCTTTCAAATAAACAAAGCCTCCTCGTTCATATGGTGTGAATGTTTTCATTTCTTGGCGCTTTAGATCACCAGCTCTGCTGAGCCCAGGCATCACATTTTGAAGAATAGAGCTTATTTTTAAAAGCACAAGTGCCACTGTATGTTTTTCTTTATTACAGTGTTCTTATTTTTTTTAATGCTACATAAACTTGTTTGTCTTCCATATCCAAAATGTACATGCTGTTTTGCAAATGTACAATCAGTGCTCACGTGGCACAGATGCACATAATACAGGAGTCCTTATATGGACATGGACAAAATGTGTTTTTCCATGTTTCCTTATGTGTTGCTGAGTTAAAGTTATCATTCAAAATAGACAGTTTTTCTTGAAAAAAGAAAGCCAAGCAAAATTTGAAATGTGACGCATTTCCAAATTTAATCTGATTTTAAAAGCTTTTAGTACTATTTCTTTGTTTATTAGAGTTGGTGAACATCAGTCATCAGATTGCCTGTAGGTTTTGTTGAATAAGACGCTCTGTAATGCACCTTCTTATAGCCTCTGTATACGTTTTTAACGTAGTAATGGTAAAGAAGCTGCCTAAATGCGCTGTGTTGCACTAATTCTGTACTATATTCCTCTCGTTACCTGTGGAGCTTGTCACAAAAACAGGATCTGATAGAGTTGTACTTTCAAAAAGATGTTTAAAAATAAAGCAGTGCTGTTTAAATTCATCCTATAAAACAGTGAAGACCGATTTACTGTGGGTTTCAATCCTTCTAATGTCTTAATCGAAAGTTTTCAGTGCTACTCGCTTCATCGTAACCATAGTTGCTCTGCAAATAATTCAAGATTCATTATTACTTACTGTAGTAGACAGTGAACATCACTCGTCTAGAATGGAAAAATATAGGAATTAACTCCTTGACAGTAGATTACAATCTGGAAGTTTGCGGTTTAATTACTCTAACTTTAGATTAGTAAATTAGTGATACAAGAACAGACGATTGTGTCTGTGACTTGGACGCATAGGCGATATTTGTAACGAGGTTAGGCTGGTCTTTTTAAACACGCTATTTTTTTAAATTATATTCTTAAATGGGCCATCTGTATGAGCGTGCTCTCTGTGCGCGCGTGTGTGTGTGTGTGTGTGTGTGTGTGTGTGTGGTGCACTTATCTCCACTGCTCTTGAGAGGTGTAAACAGAATGCACAGGCGTCTCCACCACACGAACCTCACATTTATACCAGCTACTACTGCCTTGCCTTCTATTATGAGTGTCAGTGAGTGGATGGATCCAACGCAAGTGTTTACATGAAGTGGCCACGACTCTGATCTTGGACCGTAATTCTCTGAGGATTTGCATGAACTACTTACGTGACGGTAGCATTAAAAAACAAACCACGTTCTCGCCATGTTTACTTGCCGTGTGTTCATGCACGTGAAGCTTGCCAAATAGCACATCAGAAATACCTCGGAAGCTCATTTCAGGCCCAGGTATTTATACTTACATTTTTACACGCATTCTGCAAACGTATAACTAGAACAAGGAAACGTGATCGTTCTGTAAAACCCAGCTTCCCTGGAAGCGAAGAGTTTGCCACCATCTTACAATCACCGTAGAGCTCACCGCAGTAAAAAATGCTACGGGAATACGAACATCGCGTAAGACGATCTGTCGTCCGTGATAAACAGCTGATTGTGAACACATTAGTGACACAACATTTTAGAGGATAGCTGAGCTTCCCTTGTTGTCTTAGAGCAATCGCCGCTGAGTGCATCCTTTACTTTTTGGCTGAGCTTAATTTCTTATTAAATGATGTCTCAATCACATTATAAATTCAGCAAGTACAGCTGTTCATACTGGTGTGATATGACCACACAATCTCGTTCGCCATCGTTCCTCGTCTTTGCAGGTCTTGTATATGTTGTGATGGCAGCTATTATCTCCAATAGTCTCCTGAGTCATCTCTTCCTGTGAGATGGTTCATTTTGCATCCAAATCAACCCAAAGCTAATCTTTGTTTCTTCATTTCTCTTCTGTTTGTTTCACTTGAGTGGATTTGTGAAGCATGCCTACTGGCACTGAAATAAAGAAAAAAATGATTGAGTACACTGTCGCTGAGCCTAAAATTACACTTGCTTTTGTAACAAATGAGAGAAAACGGCAATATATCAATACATTTTCAGAGTGGCAGAAAGTCATTTTTTTACTAGTTCTAATACCAAAAGTAAGCAAACAACGCCTATTAGAAGTCTAAAAATATACAGTTCTTAATGTATTAAACCACCACCCAATGTAAAATTTATGCCACAACTGCCTTAAATTTCTCTCATGACTCAAAACACCAGTAGCCTATGTAGAAGTTCTTTATCTGAAATTATATTTGTGTTGTTAAAATATAATTATCATTGTTATCCACTCATTTTTTACAAAAAAGTGTTTTGTTTTTTCAAAAAAAACGGAAAAAAACTAGAAAAAATAACAAAGCACATTATTATTTCTTGATTAAAGATGTCAAATTATAGTTATTTACTTGCATGCCTGAATGTTGATTAATTTCTGACTTCTCAGAGATGAAGCCCGGGCTCAAATGTGCGTATAAAAAGGCAAATTCAGTTTGTTATTTGCCAAATAAATAACAATACCAAGTTTTGGAGAGATTGGTGCTGCCCCTTCACCATCACACTGTGCTGACTGAAATGAACTGAAGAGCCGTGGTCTGTGTAATCCGCGACACCTGTGCTGTTTACATTAAACATTTCTACCTGCCAGATGAGAGAAGAGGCCACTGCAGCTCCATCTGATGAGCTTTAATAAACCTAATACTGTCGTTACTGTTATTGAGATATAGACACAAATACGTATTGCATAATATCAGTGTGTAGATCCTGTTACACGTGCAGCCACCGAGCAGGGCTTGGGTGTTCAGGTTAATGAGACGGATGAGAGGAAGCAACCTGCTGTAAGTGAGAATCACCGTCTGTCCACCGCTCTGCCCGTGTGTCCGCAGTGACTTGTTTTCAGCTCACCCCCGTGTCCCTGCTGGGATTACCTCTGGGTTCGTGCATGTGCATATTCATTCTGTTTAAATGCCACTGCTTTGAATCTCTCGCACGCGAAATGCAGGGTTATATTTTGTAAAAGGCCCTGTCCATATTTGCATCTACAACGAAACATGTTTGTGTGTGTTTGTATGAAGCTGCTTGGATATGCAGGATCCTATTTACTTTGATAAATCCATTTAAGTGCATGCGTTTCTTTCTTTTCTTATTGGAGATACGTCCCCATGATGGTGATCACCTCATTAAATAAGAATCATGTAAACTGGTTTTGCTATTTTGGCAGGGTTCGCTTTATGAGCACAGAATTGCCACAGGGGAGAACCCCCCCCCCATCTGAGCTGCTTGTTATGATTATGAGATGGTTTTCTCGTTGCAAGGAGATTGTTTCTTTGTTTTCCTCGTACATCCCAGACCTACTGAATATAGTATAAGTTTAAAATGTCAGAAATTATGACTTGAATGTGAAACAAATGGCATTTATTGCACGTAAAAAAAGTTAAAATAACTATAAATTATTGTATGACATGATACATAAAATCACTAGTGCATTGCACTTCAAGTCTCTGGAAAACAAGAAAGAAACAACAACATTTAAATTGAGATACGAACATATACAACATAAATACTGTGTAAATAAAATCCAAATAAAACCAATAAAGAAAACAAGTTAAAACTGTTCAAAACACCTGACACAGCTCTTCATACCAGGTATGGTGCGGGTGGTCACATTCGGTTTAGTTTAAGTATCTGACGCGGCCACTCACTGACCCACTGTCCGCATCTGTTCAACAAGAACATGTATTTTTCATGGTTAACAGCCCAGGATTGAGCATAGCTGTGTTTATAATGTCACCACGTTACTCAGTCAGCAGCACAGATAGCTGCGCAAGTACATCCAGGAACACTGCAAGTGGCAGCAATGGTGTGTGTGTGTGTGTGTGTGTGTGTGTGTGTGTGTGTGTGTGTGTGTGTGTGTGTGTGTGTGTGTGTGTGTGTGTGTGTGTGTGTGTGTGTGTGTGTGTGTGTGTGTGTGTGTGTGTGACGAGTATGTGTTGTCGTACATGGGCAGAGACAAATTGACAGATGGAGAAATCACTTGCCTCCAGCTGAAGCAACAAACACTTCCAATAAAGTACGCCTGCCTCTTAATTAGTCTTTAATATTGAATTAACTGAGAGTATTGTTGGTATTGAGACCTGTCATGTAATGGAGAAGGCCGTTTTTAAATAGTGCTGCTACGAAAATTATAAATAACCAGGAATTACAAAATGTAATGAATGACCTAGATATCCCTCCGCCATTAGAACGAATAGTGATTAATATGAAATGGCGCCCTCGTTCACCATGTAAATTATGACTCCCTAATAGAGCTGCAGCTAACGATTATTTTCATAATCGATTAATCTGTCGATTATTTTCTCGATTAATTGTTTGGTCTATAAAATATCAGAAAACCTTAAAAAATGTTGATCAGTGTTTGTAAAACCTGGAAATGATGATGTTCTCAAATGTCTTGTTTCGTCCACAAACCAAAATGATTGACTTTTAATGATTTCTTTGTCATCCAGAGCAAAGAAATGAAGAAAATATTCATATTTAAGAAGTTTAAACAATTGAAAATCTTGTTTTAATCATGAATAAAGCTTCAAACAGATTCATCGATTATCAAAATAGTTGTCGATTAATTTAGTAATCGATTAATAATCTACTCCCTAAAATAAAGTGTTGTACCTTGCTATCGCCTCAGTCGCGCTGTTGCAGAATGTGACAAACCGCTTCGTTTGTGTGCACGCCGAGACAAATCAACGCAGGAAACTCGAGTGTATGGTGCCGCTTTGGCTGCGTTCTGGTCCACAAAGAGTCTGCTGCCCACTCTTTCACACCAAATGTTAGTGGGAGAATCCTAGCTGACCACTGATAATGCCCACATACGTCTTAGTGACAGTTTTGTGCTTCCATATCCGTACCTACCTTCCTATGTTGAGGTGAACTGATGTGGATGGATGGGCCTAAAGGAAAAAGTAAAACCTCGGCATCTTCACAGTAAACCGTGTCTACTGGTGTCAGATGTAACTTGTGATGCTTTGGCACGCATCGTGTGCTGCGAGTTTCATAATCGGTGAATCTGTCGACTCGAATCGCGTAATTGTTTGGTCCAGGAAATGTCAGAAAATCAGACTCAGATGTCTGGTTTTGTCCACAAACGCAGAAAATATTCACATTTAAGAAGCTGAAAAATCAGAAAACGTGAACTGATCAATCGATTATCAAAATAGTTGACAGTTAATGTAGTAATCGATGAATTTTGCGTGGCAAATATGACGTCCTGTTGAACATTGCATGCTCTGAATAAAGGAACTGCAGTAATCACAGGATTAATTATTGTAAAGCCAAAAAAATTCATGATAGAATCTTGATAATGTCTCGCATTTCGTCAGCTATGCTCCTCTGGATTTGGGGGGGGGTCACTTTATTTTGGACCTTTTGTCTCCATCATCCATGCTCCGTCTCGTGTGTGATTGCTCAAATGCAATTTACCACGGACGACATTTAACCTGCGCACCAGCTGAAGCTCAAGTGGGCCGCTTGTGGATCGTCTTTCTTACAAATGAACAAATGTCCGCTATGTATAGTTTTCAGGTGTCAGGAGTCATTTAGGACTTAAGTGTACACAAACCTCTGAACCCTCTCATGTCATTTTTTTTCCCCAAAAGTAAAGGAGAACATAATCAGGCCAACACTGTATGCACCATTCATTTCTGTATCACATCACCACCTACCTTCATCTGTTTATTTTCCAGTGAAAAGGCAACATCGGTGACAAATGATGCAGTCAATGCAAATTCAATCGAGTTGTCTGCCTGGTCTTAAAGAGGACACATTCATGTCAGTGGTATTCTTTGTATGTAAACTATCCTTCTAAAGGCCTGAGCTGTATCACATACATAGACTGGTCATGACTGTCCAAGGTCCAAGTATAGATCCTATCAGTTGCATGGTAAATCTCACATTACAGCACCTTGTCTCACTTCATTTTGACCGCACGTTTGTCTGATTTGATAAAAATGACTTTGTGCCTATGAACTTCTTTATGTGCTCCTGAATACCTGCGCATGTTCTCCTGTGATGATGTAGGAAGGGCGAATGTAGCATGACGTGATCTGAAGTCTGCGACTCTTTCACATCCATCTGGCTCTTGAACGCTGCCTTCACTTTGGCTTCCAACTCATTACTTTCTCGTGATCAAGCCCCATCACAAAATGCTGCCTTGCATTCAGAGTGGATCCCTGCCCCCCCCGCCCCATCACCCACCCACTCACACCCTGTGTGCAGGTGTCCATTTTTTCATTCAGGGTAAAAACGGCGCCATTTTTCACACTGATTCCACAATTCACTTCACTTTAGTGGAGCTGAAAATAAAAGGAGACATGGCTTGGCTCCTTCTTTGCCAACAGTCAGAATACTTAAGGACTAAAAAAAAAAAATGTCTTACTATAGACGTCTTTGTTGTGCATAAGAAGAAGTGTGACAATGGTTACAGTTGCTCTGCAGGGGTTTGACAACAGTTCTAAACTTGAGTTTGTCATTTTGATATTTATGCTTTTTTGCTTCTCTGATAACAACAACATGCAAATGTGTTGAGTTGTATAAAATGTGTGTATATATATATATATATATATATTTTTTTTTAATATTTAAAAACTCAGAATGTCAGTTGCCAGCTGTGAGGATTGAAGGGATGACCAGTGTGTGATCTATTTCTGACTGTCCATGCAGAATAAGAAATTCTTAGTGACCTCTTTGGTGGCTTATTTTAATAACTCCCAAACATATTTTTGCCAATTAGGTTGCCACTACTGGGAGAGAAATCTTGATGTGCCCTACTGTGTGTGTGTGTGTGCGTATGTATATCTATATATATCTATCTATATATATATGTATGTATATATGTATATATATATATGTGTGTGTATATATGTGTATATATATAAATATATATGTATGTATGTGTATATATATGTGTATACATATATATATATATATATATATATATATATATATATATATATATATATATATGTATGTGTATATATATGTATATATATGTGTATATATATATGTATGTGTATATATATATATATATACGTGTGTGTGTGTGTGTGTAAGTACTCCATGTTTATTAAGGTTTCAGAGGAAATGTTCTTGGGCTCAGGGGAGTGAAGTTTAGGTTTACTGTCATCAATCAAATCACCAGTAGATGAGGGTCCAGAAGTCCTCGAAAAGTGGGTTGGTTTGCTGCAGTAAAAGTTTGGTATTTTATAAATAAACTTCAAATAAAATGAGTTTACACGCACTGTTCTAATCGGGCTGTGGCCGTAGTCCGACTAAGACAGGCAGTCGAACGACATGCCGAGTATACATGTGGAGGAGAATAGCGATTTATTGGCCGTGGACGCCTGTCTCCGTCTCCATAGGTGGTGCTGTATGTCTCTATAAGCTACTGCGTATTTAGTCGGTTTGATGTTGACCTTTTACCTCACAGATGGCGCTGTGGTTCTGTACGTTTCGTACCTGCTGTGCATGTTAGTTGTGATTAAACATTAGATCGAGCATAGCTCTTCCGGTTGCCGTGATTGTCTCCTGCTGCTACTAAGGAAGTAGAAGACTCCGGGGAGAAGTAGTCGTACAAGACTCCCCAAAGGCCATGGAGGAAGTCTGAATCCAGTCCGACTAAGCGGATACATGCAGGAGTAATCAAACTATGAATCACACTATCCAGGTATGTTAGTCCGACTAAGACTAGCTCAATTTTAGTAGGACTAACATGTTTTCATGACACCAAGAAAACCAAATTATTGTCTTAGTCTGACTAAAATCAGACTTTTCCCATGCATGTAAACGCACTGACTGCTTTTTATTCTCCTCCGGACACAAATGTGTTACCGGAGTCCATTATAATTGCAGTCGCTCTGATGACCTGGTGAATTATTTATGCAGATCATGTTTTCATGCATCAGTCTTCATGACAAAAACATAATATCCCAGTAGTCGGCGCCTTGGGCACAGTCTCGCCATAAATGTGAGCCTAGGAGTGGAATATACAATAATAAATGTCATCAGACGTTTTATGAAGTGGGCCTGTCGATGGTGCTGCTGAACGTCTGTGACTCAGACACATTGACATTGGAAAGCGATGCATTTTAAGAGACTTAAACGAAACATGTAAAATCAAGTGAATCTTTCACAGCCGCTAAACTGTGACAGCTCAACAGCTCTCACCTCATGTTTATTATTGTTACCATGGCAGTAAAGTATGCCTGTAACCTGCTGTACCTGCAGAGGGTAATAACTTGCATTGGGAGAGTCATTTCAGAAGTTTGCACTCTGCTCATGTGTTTGTTGACTGCATGTTTTTCTTCGTCAATGCTCCCCCCCCCACACACACCCACTTCCACAGCCTCCTCATGTGCATACTGGAATTATAACAATCATAGTCGAGGGGAATTAAATAAGCTACAAATCATGTGATTCTTCCTTTTTTATGCTCAGACATGTAAGGGATTATCTATAACCCGCAATTGCAATTTATATTAGTGCACCTTACGCCGGTGTGGATTTATAAATGTGTCTTTTGTTGTTCGACGCTGATGCTCATCTTCGCTGGGTGCTCTCCTTTTGATTTTATATTTGCCACTGATTACCATCTGTGTTTGGCTCTGCTCAGCTCTGACACCTGATGTGTTATCACACATCAAAGATCATAGAACAAGGAGGAGAGGATATTGTCCGGGCCTTAGCAGCCGGCATTTGCTTTGTAGCGCGGGTTCTGAATGACTCCCAGACAGACAAAGGCCAACCTTGTTAGCAAGAGAAATGGTGACAGTCTCCCTTTCTCTCGGCCCCGAAATTCAAAGGGTTAACGCTGTGTTTCTTGACTCATTATGAGGGCCAATAGAAGGCTTGATGAGAATCGCTTTCATTAAAGCTTTCAGTCGGCTGTGTCTTCCACAATCAGTGTATGAGCAGCTGATCTGACATACACGCTTACATATTCACAGCCAACATTGGAATAAAGGCCTTTTGAGTTGTGTGCTGCAGGGATAAGGGATTCTTATGGAAATGACAATGCACCACTTATATTATTTATTTATTTTTTCATCTTTAATTGATTTTCTTCAGAAATGATAAACCGTCAGTTGGCAAAACTGATAATTTTTTAAAAATTGATAACTAATCTAATATATATGTACACTATGTATATGTATATGATATAATATGATAATTATATATATATATTATAATAAAATATATATACATCTCTCTCTATATGTATGCATGTATGTATGTGTATATATGTGTGTGTGTATATATGTGTATATATATATATATATATATATATATATATATAAATATGTATATATATATATATATATATATATATATATATATATATATATATATATATATATATATATATATATATTAAACGTACGGCCCGCTACAGGGTCCAATTAGGCCCTGCAGGATGAATTTGTTATCTAATCGTAATGTGAAATACTATATATTTCACATCCAGATACCTGTGACTAAATGTCTGTGCCTTTATAGATACAGTGTGATGTGTAAATTGTAAATTTAGGCATAATATTGTTGAAATTGTACTTATTTTTCTTGAGAAAAATGTCTAAAAAATTTGGAGTTTTTCTGGTTCATAGGTAATTATGCTATTATTTTACTGGTCCGGCCCACTTGAGATTAAATTGTGCTGTTCGTGGCCCCTGAACAAAAATGTGTTTGACAGGCATTAGATTGTACAGATTGTAAAGGACTTCAGAGCATCTGCATGTTATTGAAACTCCAGGATGCAAAAGCCTGTTTGCTTTGCTGAAAAGAAGAGCCCTTCACCACTCTTGACTTAAATTAGGATCTTCTATTTGCTGGTAATATTTTGTTGTATGAATTTGCATTTAAAATCGCGAGGAAAAAACACTTTAGTAGACTTCAGTGGAAACAGTTAATGGATGTAGTCTTTGTTAATGAAATGCGGATCTTCATCTGGGCTATTTTGTGCTACATAAGCAGTGACGTTTCCATTCTGTTTCCAGACACTTTAGTCATTGATGCTGCATGTCAACGGACAGGTGGTGGTTGAATGTGTGCATCAGTGTTTGGAATCTGAAGCAGCCGAAGCTGCGGCGGCAGCCGGTCGGACTGATATGAAGGATAGCGATGAACTCTTGGCACCGGTGTGAGTGAATCACCAGAATCCGACTCAGTTTGATGAAGTGCAACATGAAAAATTTGGTACTCAAAGGTATGTGAGGGGGATAAATGAGATGGTGAGCGGGAGCAACACACGAAGTGGTCATCTGTCTCCTGACGTAAGCTGTGGATGTTCAGCGCACCAACATCTGCAGTTCAACTTTCATCTGACATTTGTATGCCTTCATTCAGAGAAATTAGGCCTTTTTAATTGTAATCTTTGGCAGATCTAAGGGGTTTTAACCCTTTAACACCGAAGCTTCAAAATGTCCGTCTGGCCTTTTTTTTCTTTTTTGCTTATTTTAACCATAAATGGGCCAATAAATGTCCTGTAACTAAGTGCTTTTGCCCATGTTTCAAGAATAACTAACATTTGGCAGTTGTTTACAATATGCTGCATGATAAAATAGTGTATTAACAATTTAAAGTGGTTTTATAAAAGTAAAAAAAGTATATACCAATATCAAAAAAATGTAGTAAATATAATTGTAAATATTGTGTGTGCACTCACAGTTTTGCATCCGTCATGCTGGATGTCTGTGTTCCCTCACCCCTCACCCCCTCACCCTTCCATGGGGGAGTTGCAGCTCCTGGTATGACAGGCTGATATCTGCTGAGGTCATCATCTCCTCACTTTGGCAAAAGAGCAAGAGCTATTCAATTCCACCTTTTTGCAATATTCACTTTTAAAATCTTGTGCATCTTTCAAATACCTGTGGCTGCACCCTAATTGGGTCTAGATAAGGTTTGAACAAGGTGAGAAGTGATAGATAAAAAGAAATCTATGCTGAGATTGTCCGAAACAGGCTTGATATTGGTCTGTAATTTCCTGCTAATATCCTCCTGTTGTATGATTTGCACTGCTGCGTTTGCAGATCGATATGAATGGCACCAGGTGGACGCCACCGCCTCCTCATAGCATACGTCTGTGCTTTATACTGTAGGTTGCCTCAGGTTTGTAAAATGAACTACGAAGGAATGCATTTTTCCTAACTGATAGTTGAATGACTTATAAACAATAGTCTGTTAATTGTTAACAGTGAATCACATGAATGCGTCTCATTTTCTTGCATTGCACATAAGCAGCGGACAAGTTATGCAAGCCTCATAAAACCAATCTTTGTGTTGGGTTAATTCACTGTGCACCTCTGCGTGTACAAGTCCTGAATGCACCTATACATATGTGTGACGTCCATAATGGATTGCTAAGTTCATACGTGGACCTGAAACGTGTGTGTTAATCCTCTTCCATCCAGATTTAATAAACGGTCGCCGTGACCCACCTGTCAATCTCCCTTTGAGCTAATAAAACCTCCTGCAGGTTCTCACGCTGGCTTTGTCAGCAGTCCCCCGACTGAAAGACAGCTTGACAGCAAGTGAGCCATTCCATCAGAGTGCCGACAGAAATCAATGTTTTGTAAGGCGTGACTCTTGATTTGGTCATTTAAAACCACTGGGCTTCAAAATTGGACAAAATTCTAGGTTTTTTTTTTAACTTCAATACTCAAAGACGGAACCTCAGAAGAGTGTAGGTTTCACAACGTTACAGTATAGTTCAAATTCTGATATTGTAAATGCATGACAAATCTCTGCCACTGGGAATAAATTATTACCACATTTTCTTTTATGCTTTTTTTGTTGAGCGAGAGAGAGAGAGTTTCACTTTTCAAACCACACCACTCCATCCATTTTTATATCCAGTCGATGCAGAGTCCTGGACAGACGGCAGCTCGGAGAGCTTTCACACCACATGTCATTGGCTCTGCTGCGTTATTATTTTTTCTATTATTATTATGTCTTAAATGAGCCACCATGATGCATCCACAAACTGCTTCCCTGCAGATTTTGTGCCCGCGATCAAACACACCTGATTCCCTTCTGTGTTTGTCCGACTTGACAGGGTCATTGCCATGGCAACTGCATGACATACGTGACATTCAGGAACTCGGTCTAACTCGGAGTCTTTTACAGTGTTGGCAGGCCAGTTGGCCACTGACAGAAACTTCTCACCTCCCTCTCTCCCTGTCAGGCCAGTTGCCACTCAGTGTAGACGTACTGTACTGAACTCTGGTACTCGAGTCAGTCATAGAGCAGCAGGGCTGCACAAGCTGCCACAGAGCATGGAGAGCGCTTTGTTGATGTAAATGTTCTGACCCGAGGCTTCTGCATGACGACAATGCTGTTGTTTCTTGGATGTACTTCACAAGCAGGAACAAAACGATGTGTTTTGCTGCATGTGCTGCCGTGTGCACAGCAGACAGTGGAGTCAGAGCATGCTCTGCTGGACAAATGATGTGATGCCATTAGAGGTAGTAAAGGTGTTTTCTGCATCCTCATCATATTTTATCGGAAAATAAAATATAATTTATAATAATGTATATAATTTATTATACATTTATATAATTTATAATAATTATAATTTAATTTATTGCCACTGCCTCCTTCTGACGAACAACAATAATAATACAAAAATCAATTATCAGCCATATTTTTTTTAAATTGCATCGGCCATAGAAAAACCCATATCGGTGGAGCTCTTGATGACATCATTATTTCCCGTGTCAGTGCATTTTGGTCGATGTAGATCCATCTGGGTTAGGTCAATACAGGCCGATGCAATTTTCCAACTAATGTGTTGATCAGGCTTTAACTGCCTCACACCGACAAGCAACACAAGTGGGATAAAAGTGCTACAGTGATGCGTTCTATAATACCCTTTTTACCATTTAACCACTGACCACTAAATATCAGCATTATTGTGTATTTAGTATGGTATGGTATTCACATTTAGCTCAACGCAGCACAAAGTATTCCCACTGTCACAGAGTTGTGGACTACAGTCTTGCTAGAAAGTCGTCGCGCTATTTATACAAAAATATCATCCAGACATAAAGCTTGTGACTGGGCTCTCAAACACAGACGCTGCCTAAACAGGTCTCCTTCCACAACCCTGTGAGTCATTGTTGAATTTCACTGCCTGAAGTCGATTCAAAATCTAATTGATCTGGAGAATTAATCAAATTTGACAGCCACAGTGCGCACAATGCGACTGGAGGCACAATTGTGAATATTACAAATGTTGTTTGCCACAAGCATGATAGATTTGATGCCCTTTAAATTACCTTTTGGAAAAGCCTTGTGGTTGTTTCCTTGGGGTGAGAAGATAAATGCATGTTGTACGTATTTCCCAACGCCTCGGTGTTTAAAGATAATCTGATCAGAATTTTGCTAGAATTTGATCATATGTTGAAAATGGGTCGTTCAAGGAAAGAAAAGGAATCAGAACCTGGATTAGATCACACAGTTTTGTCTTGGTTTGGATCAAGATCAAACCTTCAAGATGTATTTTTAGGAAACTAAAATATATCCGGGATAATCCAATGAAAAGTGTGGATTCAGCCTTGTTATAATGGAATTAAACTTCACAGTGGGTCAAATAATACAATATATGTACAGTTTTATTTGTGTATTCTGCTCTTTATATGGTTATACATTAGTACCAGTTAATTGTTTATCTTGTGTTTGACAGTGAAGTCAAAATGAAAGGCTTGTTTTCACTGTATATTCATTCATATTAACACAATCTTCAGATTAGAACCTGGTAGTTGGTAGTTTTCCGCAGGCTCAGGTGCATCATGAACACGACACAGAGGAACATTGCCATGGGCAACCAGGTTGTGCAGGACATTACTGGAAAGAATTCTGCTGCATGCTCCAACGTAAGAGTACTTAAAGGTCTGTAATGCATCTATTCAGAACCCCATCTACGTGTTCACTTGTCTCCGTCTCTTCAAATGAAAACCTTTTAGTGAGGGAGTTAGGTTTAGAGGCCTGAGTAAGGAGTCCAATTTAGACATTTTGTAAAACTGAAATCAGGATGTTGTCTGCCGCTGTTGCACGGACAAAGTGGCACCGAAGCTTTGATTTGATAAATCCTTGATAAGACCTTAAATTACAGCGTTGTCTGCGCCATTGCAGTCGATCCAATGAAATCCTCACATTCTCCCAGTATCAGGTGTCCTGGCCACCTCTGATAATTACTTTGTGATGAAGCAAGGAGGCAGGAGATGGAGGAGGAGGAGGAGGAGGTGAAGTGGAGATTGTGCTTGTTGACGTGATTTGTTGCAAAGATTCTGCATCCCATAATCATAGTTAACTAGCAGGCACGATGGGAAACAGTGAGGTGTTCTATTCAGTTCATTTTGGTATACGGAAAAAAGGATCCATATGTTTATTGTTGCTGACCATACCCTTGATCCTTGATACTGTTAAATAAAAACAAGTATTCTTATTTTACCCCTGCCCTTACCGTGGTGTGTTTGTTTTTGTGCTATTGACTTGGTAGTCATGGATGAAAAGCAGTCGTTTACTGATTTACAAATACTTTGACCTTTTAAAACCTAAACTGTTGCTCAAGTCAAACAGGTAAGGAAGGAAAGGAGAAGGTTTTTGTTCATGTTAAACATAATCAACATCCTCAAGAGGCAAACGGTTTATTGTGTCAAGGAAAAAGAGCAGGCAAGTAATTAGTAAGATAACACAGGTTTGCCGCCATTGGATGAACGTTGTTTTGAGGATCAGGCGTACCACAGCTATTCTACAGCTGGGAGTCTATGAGCCATGATGTTCACAAATAAAGTTCCCTCAGACACATTCCAGTGGGATTTAACCTTTCCACTCATCCAGACGGCTTTTAATACATCGTGAGTGTTCCATTATGACGGACAAAAGGAACGACTGTGACAGCCAGCTGAGCCTGTGACGGTTTATTTTTCGCCTGTGTGAGTGTGATAGCGTTGCAATTACTTGGCTAGATGTAAAATCAAATGCCAGGCTATAGACAGGAGGCTATATAAAGTCAGATCATTAAAATGAAATGCTGCTCATTAGCTTTTGTTGAATACCACAGGTCTCACCTGTTGCTCTTCATTATTCCCGTGGTTGAACAAGCCCGACTTGAAGTCTATAGCCAGTGACGCGCAGGCGACCACACGTTCAAATATCAGCACACGTTGACCGTGGACATAGCCTTGAGATTTGCAACATGACGGGCACCATGTCATTTTTTTTTAAACTGGACGTTTGATTGACATCACTGCAACCAGGCACCTCACTGACATCATGGAGATCTTTAACTTCTGCAGGAAAATGTTTACTGAGAGTTTTCTCCATAAACTTCCATTCAAATCTACTTCTTTCTCCAACCACCAGTATTGCCCCCTGGTCTCTGGAGACTAATGCACTGTCTATATGGTCCATGACCTCACCAAAATGACCATGTTGGTGTACAGTACAGTGCTGACATTTGTACACATACTCACTGAACTATGAGTGCAAAATACAGCTGTGGCTGCGAGAGAGTTCATGTTAAGACACCAAACTATTGAGCAAAGTGAGTTTAATAAGGGGAAACTAAAGGAGTTGGTGATCACCAACAGCAGTAGTTGCTAAAGCGACAAAGTACAGCTGCTTGCATGTGTTTCCATTAAAGAGCCACTGTTTTTAATGGAAGACGAAGGCCGCAGGTGAACAACATACTGCGGCGTCTTGAAGTGAACTGGTCATGTGACCCCTGTACGTCTTGTCTGGCGAAAAAAGTGTTTCCATTACACTTTTAAGATACACTTTTATATCGACCTCCTCATGAGAGCAATTTTTTTAGGTGTTTCTAAGTGTAATGCAAACAATAGATATTTTAAGTTTAGTTCAAAGTGGAAGACAGACATTGGACTAAGAACCATTCCAATAGCATGGAAATTGGACTGATAATTGCACCTATCAGCAACGATAGTTGGCAAATTCCTTGCAAGCAGACAACACTCCAGCTGTGAAATGAGTATGAATTTCTGTGGAGTCCTTCCTCTCCCTTCTCAGTGACGGAAGTCGCTTTTTTGTATCATTGAACCATGTGATTGAGGAGCCGAGAATCAAGTCTGCTAAATGGACAAAAAACTGTGGAGCTGCTTGATAAAATAGGCTGCAGAAAATTGCTCACTTTGTGTTCCATAGCTTTACTGCTGAAATCAATACAAAAACAAATGGGAGAAAAGACTTGTGAGGGGAGTAGCAGATGGTGACTTCGGCTGCGGGATATTTAGATCAATCCTCGAAGGACTGCAAAGGTCGTACTGACACGGTCCTGCATTAGTTAAAGCTCGTTGAAGTGTGCTCCTTCTAAAATAGTTTCCTCTCCTATATCATTTTATGAATCCCATGTAGATGAACATGGAAATGATTGCTGGACAAAAGCAGCTGTCTCTTATGGACAAACACGTTCTGTGGCCCTCCACGTTCTATATCGATTGGTTTCTTTTATCTTTTCAAGTGTACAAGTGCACTCTGGTGTCAAAAAGATGATGAGGCAGTAGTGTCCGTAGGTAATCCCATAAATAAATAATAACGGCGCAGTAAACATAAACCATCAGCTGGAGTAACTCATGGTAACTCAAAATAAGCACATCAATGTTCCCTAGTGATGTCTGCGATGGCGATTATTGATTTCAAGACAAAAAGATTTACAAGTAACACTCTGCAGCTCACTGTTCCTCTAGGAGATGACTCTAAAACCCACTTGCAGATCTTTCCTGGAGATTTACTCAATTTGGGTGCATGGAGCTCACAGTCTGTCCTCAATATTTATGAGAGTATCAACAAGCTGCCCCCACTTTTTGTTTTTTAGGCTCTTGTTGTATAGCATCTGAGCAAAGATGGGATGCCTGCGATCTCCCGCTTTTCTGTGGAAGCCGTCTGATGGTGGCATTTCCCTCATTCTAACTCATTTACCTCCGTTTGCAGCCGATGTGGGAATTCCAGTCAAATCAGGCTAAAGAATTATTTAGACCAGTCATTCTTCAACTTTTAATACCATGTACCACCTGAGGAAATATTGAGCTCTCATAATCCTTCTCTTCCTCACATAATATACTACGGTACGTTTACATGCGCAGTTACATCGCGCTAAGGCCGTAGTCCGACGAAGACAGGCAATCGGACAACTTGCCGAGCCCAAGTATACCTGCAGGAGGAGAAAATCAATTATTGGCTGTGTACCTCGCTGTATAAGCTCGTGCATAGTGAATCAGTTTCCTGTTGACCTTTAAGTCACTGAAAAAAACAGACCCATATGTCAACAGTCTCCTGTTTCCTGACCTATGTAGTCAAACGGTGAAATGGAATTGTGCTGTGGTTCTGTAAGTTTCGTACCTGCTGTACATGTTAGTCGTGATACAGATTAGATCGAGCATGGCTCTTGTGGTTGCTGTGTTGTCCAAAGAGAGACGCCGCCGTGTGATTTCCGGCAACAGTACTGCAGTTTTTATACGTCGTCTCCTTCTACTTCCGGGTCAAGACGTTTAGTCGGACTCGAGTGGGACTTCACACCACCAAGTCCGACTCCAGTCTGACTAAACGTATACATGCAGGAGTAGTTGGACTATAAATTGTATTGTCCTGGTATGTTAGTCCTACTCAGACTAACTTAGTTTTAATGCGTTTACCAAATTATTGTCTTTTAACAGTGCATGTAAATGCACTGTCATAGCAGAATTAGATTAAGACTGAGACATAAGGTGATTATTATTTGTTAGTTTTTTCCTTTTTTATCCACTCAAAATTCCTCAGCTCACATACCATGGTATATACAGCAGAAAGAACAGTATTTCTCATTTTCCTCCACGTACCACAGTTTGAGAACCATGGATTTAGACCGTCCTCCCACATTTGTTCCCGAGTAACATTCTGTCTCTGAGCAGGGACACATATGTGAACGTGAGAAACTTACAGAGCAATTTGGTGATCTGGGGACTTGGCATGCAAGTCAGATTCAGGATGGCACAGATGGGCCCTGGAGGTTGTGGAGGTGCTAGTTTTACCAGACTTCTTTGAAATCATGTAGAGGTGGAGAGTGTCAGTACAGAAGATGGAGGGGCTAGAGAGGACATTTTCAATAGAAGACAGCAGGGGGTGCTATGACCAGTAAGTACAACATGTGTTGCTGAGCTTCCCTCTTTTGAAAGCCTCTCATATGCCTTTAGATATGAGGAGCAGTATAATATTTGTGTCTTTTGAAAAGGGCCCAAAGCTTTGTTGTTCATGAGGAACGGTCTCTGGAAGCGGTAATTGCTCAAGAATGGAGCAGGATGTTGGCAGGAGGCTTCAGAGCTGACGCAGTGGGGGGGTGATTCATCAGAGGACAATGGCACAGTGGCTGTGATGACATAGAAGTAAAAAAGGAAATCATCAGAGCGCCATTGACTGAAGACTGTTTGAAGAAAAGAAAAACGATTATGTATAATGTAGTAGCCATGGAACAACTCACCTGTGAGGCTCAGTGCAGAGAGCAGTTGGCCACCATAAGAAAGCTATGAGACATTTTTTTCCAGTCTGCTATTTGGCTACTGACATGACAATGGGAATGGTTTACACACCAAAATCCTGTACAGACAAAATAATAATAATAATAATAATAATAATAATAATTATCACAATATAATTCTCTTTAATGGTTATTTTACAAAAGTCTATTATTTTTATGTGTGTGTGTGTGTGTGTGTGTATATGTATGTATGTATGTATGTATATATATATATATATATATGTACACACACACATATTTGTGTATATATATATATATATATACACACATTATATGTGTGTATATATGTATGTGTGTGTGTGTGTATATATATGTATGTTTGTATATATATATATGTACACACACACACACACATATTTGTGTATATATATATATATGTTTGTGTGTGTGTGTGTATATATATGTATGTTTTTATATATATATATATATATATATATATATATATATACACACACACACGCATACATATAAAAACAGGCTTAGTATGTGCAGTGTGTGATGGCTGTATGTGATCTCAGTGTGGTATGCCGTGCATGGAAGACTGTATATAAAGTATGTTTCCATTTCCCTAAGTGGTGCAGTGTGTTTCTCCAGCCATAGATGGTGCTCTCATGCTCATCAACACACTTCAAGTGGTTTCAGTGTGATGAGTTGCAAGGATCAGGTCGGCACCTCTGTCTGTCTGTCTGTCTGACTCCCCGTCTCTCTTTCTCTCTGTGTTTGTTGGTCCCTTTCTGCTGTGTGGTGATGCCACCTACTGGGTAAATCGGGGTGTTTCTGATAAGATATTTAACCGACAAAGTGCACATTCTCTTATCAGCAATTTTAAAAATACAGAGACAAAGGTGTTTCTGTGCACTGGACAAAGCATTCCTTTGTTTGGAGTGATTTATTGGACTCGTTCATTTGTAGGTGCCTCTGTCGACTTAGGACACGGCTGATTTAAGACACAATAACCTGCTGACATCTCAAACACACCCTGGCGATTTTGACTCAGTCGTATTATTTTCTTGGCTTAGGTGAGACTTTGTTTTCAGCATTAATTCATTCATTCACCCCCGGATTTCTGTGAGATATTTTCACTGGAGTCCTGATGAGCTGATAAGTCTGTGCTCAACAGGTGCTGGGTATCGTCTCAGGGCTGTACACCTGCCTTGGACTCCAATTCCTATGATTCCCAGCCGGTGTAGTTCACCAGAGCCAGTGTCCATTCTTGGCCAAGTTTTTAAGAAGGAAAACCAAACATATGGGGAACAAAGGGTGCTCTGTGTCTGCTGGAGATATTCGTCACCTGTGGTAACACTATGATGTATTGGAGCTGGGATTACATGGCTTTAGGAATGTGAAGGGTGACAGTTTGGACAAGATGACTATTGTTGAAGGTAACACCTGAACTGGTAGCAGAGGTGAAAACTGATCAGGAGGAGATGGGAAAAGGATCATCTCTGGGCATGGAACAATTCTGGCAGAGCTCCACAAGCATGAGATCTGGGCAACAAAAAAAATAGAGGGTACAATGATTATAGCAGGTCATAGTCATAATGATTTAAGGCCAAAAAGGTAGAAAACTCTCAAAAGAAATCCACGCACATGTTTCCTCGTTGTTGATTCAATCAGTTGACCAGTTCTAACTTTTATAAACAGCCAAGCTGTGTTCTCTATGTTGTTGGATAAAATTGAAGACAGGAACACAGTCCGAGTGTTCACGCTAAAACTTCAAAAAAGAAAATCATGTGTTTCAACAACCCTTCCCATAACTTTGAGGCAAAGTCTGTACCAGTTGTTTGAGTCTTTGCCTGTGGGACATTTATGAAAACTCACAGATGGCTGCTTTGAGAAAGGCTGTGGCAACTGTGAGTAGAACAAACCTCTCATAGAAGAGTTCTAGTAGCCTGAAGTGTCAACATGTTCACATCTGAGAGCTTCTCCGATCAGAACACTGTTTTCAAGCGTTTTTTTCTTTTTCTTTCTTTCTCTTCAAATAAACAGAATTCTAAAGGCCCCGCAGCTCTCGCAGCTGTTCCACCTAAATCAGTTGTACTGGATCCAGGTAGCAATTGTGAGGAGTGAATGCTGTCACTTTATTTCCAGTCCAGATGGGATAAATTAGCGAGAAGGCCTCGTAAACCTCCTTATAGCAGGTTTGCAGCCCTTTGAGCAGCTGGGAGTTGCATGTCTTTCTTTTGAAAATCATAAAATAACTTTGGGATTATTATTTTTTTTTTGTATTTCCACACATGTGTTTGGTGCATGTCATGCAGGCTGGTTAAAGGATGTGAATACATTGACTGAGAGAGACATGGGACCCAGTGGAATGCACTGGGAACAGCTGTCCAGATGGTGAGCGCTAAGGCAGGGCGGGAGAAAGTGTGGAGTGGGCGCGGTTGTGGTGGCGGTTGGAGACTTCACTGTGCGGTGTGCGAAAGTGTATGTTACATGTGCATAAAGCAACAATATAATAACAACACAGTCCACACACTGGCAACTTCCTGTGCCAAAAAAATTCTGGTATTGCATACGCGAGATAGTGTGAATTGCTTGACGTTCTGCAATGCATGATTTGGCTCATTGTTACGGCAAATAAATCACTTCAACAAGTACTTCCTCAAAGATATCAGTTTTGTATTGGAAGGTACACAGATTGTATATTCACTTCTCATGCACTTTGTACATGAACATTGTTATCAGGACAAGACAGTGACTTTTTCATCAAAGTGAAGGACTTTTTAATTCCAGAGGAAACTATTTCAGTGTCCAACAACAATTGATCCAATCAGGAGACAGAACCCTCACAAAGAGGCGGCCCTCTCTGATCGTGAGGTCACTCACTGCAGAAGCTCAGTTCATGTCTGTTTGTAATCCCAGCGGCTTGTTTTTGAAACTGTCAGACGCACACCTTGATGGAGCTTTTCCACAGTTGCTTTTTTTTAATGAGGGGATAGCATCTGGTGAAGTCTTTGGTACCTGCTCTGGCAAGATAGTGTCATCAGTGGAAGAGTCAGGAGCGCCGTACGACGTCCGAAACTGTACAATGCGGTTTCGGATGACTTAGAAATCCTGAAAACGTGCGTTAATCGCCAACATTTAGCACAGAAACGTGGTCTGGTGTATTTTAGCGACGACACTGCTGAAAGCCGGCGATCGTGAGCCGCATCACAACCGCTTCCACCATATTTCTGTGTAGTGCAGCAGGAAGTGCTGAACTAATCTTTTTAATGAACTGATTGTAATTGTTTCAGTACACTAGTTTGGGTCGCGTATAAAACTACGTCACAGCATTTTCGTGCAGACGTACTGTAGACTACATATACTTTATTTACCATGCATCATGATAACGTGCTACCTCAGCTGTCCCCATACATGTGTATGTGTGTGTGCACGGGAGTCGTGGCGTGTCGGTGTGTCTTTAACAAGCGGTTGCGTAGCGTATTGTACTTAAAAGTCAGTAAGAAAGGAGTCTTTGTCACGGCCATCATCTAAACCCAGTCACACGGACCATCTTGTGCCAGAGACCCCAACTCAGTTTTTGCCTCTGCATTCCTGTGCTGTTCGGTAAAGCCCATAGGGGTCTTTTCCGTCCTCACCCCCACCTCCTCTCATCTGGATTCCTCATTCCATCTTCATTTGGGTCCTAATGGGGAAAAAAGTTAACTCTAAAGTCAGAAAATTAGGTTTTGTGGTAGTATAAGACGATGCCAAGTTGCAACTTGAGTTGCCTGGAATTGAAAGCATTGAACTTGACAACTGGAACTTTCACACACTGCCACTGTTGACAGCTTTATGAGAGCAGTCCAGATTACCTTACTAAACTCTGCTGCCAGCCCTGGTCAGTGGCTGCTGGAAGGAGAAGGTGACCGGACAGAGCATCACCACCACCGCTTGCCTAACCCTAACCCGTGTACGCTCAGGGGGAGCAGCTATTGCACTGATGGTTTATTGCACTGTTTTTTGTTGTCGACAGTTGCTCTTTGCTCATCGACAGTGAGGTCTCGGCTTTAACTGCGCCTCTGAACTGTCTTGTGCGTCGCTGCTCGCACTGCTTTAGTGGCAGAAACAAACAAACCATTCATTCATGGGATAGTCAGAAACTCAAGCGTATGTTTATACATTCTTCCAGTGAAAGGGCTTATTTGTGGTTAAGCTATTCCAGTTTCCCACATTTCACCCTCTTCTGTTGTCTGTCTCAGGCATTTTGTAGACTTTCTCTTTTCTTTCTAAATTCTGCCTCCCTGCTCCTTTACCCCTGTGCCTCTTCTATTCAGAAAGATATGGTTTAGCAAGGAATTCTTCAACAGTCATTTATTGTACAGTGAAAGAATTTAGGAATCAGCACAAGGGATATATAATAATCATGTTTACATTACATGACATTAAGAATTATTGTTTTGTTTACATTTATTTAGTCTGTATATGTATCATTTTTTTTAATTCTTTTTTTTATCTTTTGTTACTAACCACTTCTACTGTATATCGCACTGCCTCCTTTACTGCGATGGTGATGTGTGTTCTGTCAGATGGTTATGGTCATGATGCTGCTTGCTTTGGGTCAGTTTTCCCCAACAGAGATACACACTTTATAATGTACTACATCTGCTTGTTGGTTGAAAGATAATCACAACCCGACGGAAGCATCTTCAAAAACACAGATGGCATATGAGGGGTTTTCCCAGAGGGACCTCGTTTCTGTGTCTTGTTTGATAACTGCTTGAAATTATAACAGATAAAGTTGGTTTTTTTACACACTCAAAAAACTTTATTCTATTTAAAGATAAAAGTATGTTACAAGAATAGATTTGTAACCTTGTCACAGGTGACGAGTGAATAAAATCTGCTCAAGCTGTTTCAGTAAAAAATGGCAGCTCTAATTTTTTTAGGAATGCAGTTTAGCTTCACTAAAATACGGACAAATTCCTTCCTTCCTTCCTTCCTTCCTTCCTCCCTCCCTCCCTCTCCCTGACTGAGCTTGATCACACAAACCACAGAGAAAACATTTCTTCCTGAAGCATATCACTTCCTTAATACTATGGAAATATCCCGACAACCCTGACTCCAAGGTACATGCTGTGTTACATCATATAATGTGTTGTGGCTCATTCCTCTTCCCTGTGCAGGCGCTGGGAGTTTTAAAAGTATGTATTATGACTTCGAAGTCTTTGCTGATCGGCACTAGCCTGTGTTAGAATCTGTGAGGGAACAAGTTGAACCAGGTTACGAATATGATATCGTGCACAAGAACATTTGGCATGGCCAGTGCAATGGGAATTCACGACATATTGGGTATTTCCTTATCTGTGTACGTCAGTGAATGCTTTGAACATCTGAGGGTTGCTGCCTTTATCTGCCAGAGTTTCTGGATGGGAGACTGTAGCCATAGCTCTGGTCCTAACTCCAGCCACAGTAGGGCCCGGCGCTAAGTTTAGAGAGCATGAGGGCTGAGCGAGCTGACCCAAACTTCCCGGGATGAGAAAACTTTAAATCTAAATGTTATTCTTCTGGGTCCTCAAAGAATACATTGTGTGGGGATCCAGAAGGACATACCAGGCTGTGAAAGAGGCTCTTTCTTGTTTTCTGCCCATTGGCCCCCTCCCAGTCTCTCCGGGGCGGCCTGTCTCTCTCTGACAACAGCTGCTTGCTGCCTGTGGAGGCTGGGGGCAAGCGGTGCAGCTCCAGACATCTGTAGGCCTTGAGCATGGGCCGCCGAGCTCTCTCACTCTCTCCCTCTCTCTTTCTTTTTCACACACACACAAATGTATATTGGAGCCCACAGTCTGCCCAGTACAAAGGGCTACATTCATCCCCCTCATACAGTTTCTACTGGCGAAGAGGTCGCCTGAAGCTCCCGAGCGCTCACTCTTTTCTGCCTCCTCCCTAGCCTTCCACGTCTCCTGTCAGTCTCGCAGATATTCCCTCCCTTTGCTAACTCCCTTCGTTTTCTCTCCGTTTCTCTCTCGACTGGGGAAAAAAAATGTTCCTCCATTCATGTCCTCGACGGTCACGCCGTCGTTAAATATTCCGAGGTGAGCGACGGCGAGGGCCGCAGGTATAAATCAGTGGACGGAGTCTGCGTGCGCATTTTACCTCCTAACCCCGTGGAACAGGCATTCCGGTGCCGAGGACTTGCCGACTAAGTTCACAAAGGGATACTGAGAGAGGCCAGAGTGAACAGTGATCCTTTGTACACAATGAATGTGGCCATGAGACGTTTTGGGAATGGCATGGTTTAAGAAACATCACTAAGTTGCTTTGGGGAAAAAAACAGAGGAGCTTGAGGTTAGCCATGTGTCCGTTTCCTCGGCTTTGACAGTCACTCACTCACAAGTCGTGTGGGAACCAAACCGAAGAGAAGCACGCTGGACAATAAATGATCAAAATGGTATTGTCCACACAGGTTTTTGTTTTTCGTAATAGTTTAGAGATAAACTGTCCTCCAGCGAATGCCATTGCGCTGTCGTGAGCCATCTACCGTTCTACTACTCTTGAGCGACACAGTGCAGTGACTGACTTTGGCCTTAAACCCTGGAGCTCAAATGTGGGTCAGTGTGCTCTGCAGCGCTTCTGTAAACGTATCCCTTTGGAGCTGTTAACTGAACTTTTGCACTGAACTCATTTCCGTCTACTTTTTTCGTTGAACTCTTTTATGCGGCCTGTTTTTTATAGTAATTGGAATATAAACCCTCCTGTGGTTTGAGTATTAAGTTTTTTTTCTCACACTTTAAGCCTATGCACAGAGGAGGAAATATGTATCTATGAACTGCTTCCTCAAATGATGTATTTATTATTTATTTCCTTGTGTCTTTTGTTTTTTTAGCTCTGTGGAACTATATTGACTTTGTGGGTGTTGTAAATAATACGAGATGCGTAACAAATGCCATACTATTACTGTTACATTACTCATAGAGCAATATCCAGGATGATTCACTCCAAAAATGAAGTCACATTTAGTCATTTCCCTTTCATTTCAAGGCTAATATTTTCTTCTGAGTGTAAGTTGAAGGAGCCCTTTTTGTCTCCTAAGTGTTTATCTATGCACAATAAACACATGATACATTAAAGTTTTATCATACTGCTGGAGAAAATGATATTATGATGGTCATCGTTATTGTTTTTTATTCTGCTGATTATTATATTGATTACTCTATTAGTTGGTGGGTCCTGAAATCTTTAGAAAATGGCGATAAATGTCGATGTGAATGATTCTGTTTGAATACTTTCTTTGTTATATAAAGAAAACAAAAAATTGTCACGTATACAAAGCTGACATATGGGTGAAGTTGGTTTGATTCATTGTTGGTTGGTCAATTAATAATCGATTAATAACTAATTAATTGTTGAAGCCCCGCTGCAAACTATTGCCACCGTCCTTGCACAATGTTTGTTCCTCATTTGACCTGTGGGTGGCAGATGCCTGTAGTTTTGCCTCTCAATCAGTTCTGCGGCTCAGTGGAAGCTATTTGCACTGGACGACGATGGAAACCGTCACGTGGAGCCAGGATTTATTCTCTCTGTATTTATTTGTTATGGAAGACACGTGTACACAGAGCGACACAGCGCGTATTCAGCGTCAATCTTTTTATTCAGACTTCTTGGCTGTTGTCGTATTAACACAAACATGGATGTGTGAATAATGTGTAAACACGGAACGTGATACAGAGCAAAGTAGGAGTTTTAGATCGGGCTGTTCTGATCGCTTTGTAAACTGTGTCTTTAACCTCGGTCATGTTCCGTAGCTCAGCAGTACAAACCCACCTAAACTCAAGACGTGCACACACACACACACACACATGCACGCACAGCTTGTCTGCTCATCTGCTTCTGATTAGTGACGACATGTGCGATGCCAAGTGGGAGATATGGGTCTTGTTCCTCTACAGACAAAGCCTCATTCATTGGCAGATAGCTCAGATGTGGAAGATGATTCTTGTGACTTGGACCTGAGCCGGTCCACTCCTCCTGGGTCTCATGTCGTCCTGTGAATCGGGGGGTGGGTTTACCACTGACCATGTGTTTGGATCACACAGTGGGAAGGTGGACAGTATTCCACTATTACTGTCTGAGGAGTGTAGATTCTTTCCATTTGACAGTGATGTGAATGAAGCTTAACCTTTGGAGGTTTTTGTGGTGAATGTCTGAAGAAAGATTTTTTCTTTTACAGCCGAGACATGAACATAGGCTATAGTTATAGATCTTTATATTCTGTATTTTTGTAAAACCTTTCTAAAGACCATAAAAAGTCCAGAAAAATCTTATTTCCCTGAGTGAGGTCACGGCTGTGTATAAGCCATGGGACGGATCGTTCACATAACCCAGCGGCATGATGGGAGTAACACTACTGCTCAAACTCTATGGGCCGCGTAACCTAGACATTTTCATAGTATAAATGAACCTATAATGTAACCGAGTGGTTATAAATGTTGATACTACGCAGCTTAAAAGAAATAGACACGCATACACTGTCAGCCACTCCTCTTATCCATCATCACTTCCTTTCAGCCAGGCCTTCAGCTCTGCCACTGTTACCTTCACATCGTTATATTCATTATTGATCTTCCATCGTATTGTTTACTGTGTGTAAATACAAAACATTATTTGTGATATCATCATCATCATTGCAATATTTAGCAACGTTCTTGCATACCACATGGTTTCCTAATATCGTGCAACCCTAGTATTAAGTTCATTTGAGTAAACCTGCGAGAATAGTAATCAAAGTTTTCCCTTTTCCCCCTTACATTGTAAAAGCGATCGTTCAAAGTGAACCATATGACATACAATACTTAAGAAATAACAATTCTGTCTGCTGTTGTACTTGCAAGTACGCTTTTTCCACTAGCATGTCAAACAGATGTGTATGTTTTGGATGAGTTACAGGATACCAGAAATGTTTTTTTTCATTTTCTTGTTTGCCACTGTTGTATTTGGCCAAGCAGAGAAGCTCAAAGTCAGTGACCTGCAGACACGTCTCGTCTCTGACAGCCTTACAAAAAAAAAAAAAAGGTGAGGGCACACCTTGCGAGGACACAAAACCTTGTTATGAACGTTCTATGACTGACTCACTGTTCAGGGAAATAAGGCAGGTGCCAACATTTGTATGGAACTTTGAGCTCCACCAAGAAAAATTACTAATACCTCAAACATTTAGAGGAACAAAGCAAAATGCAAACCTTTGTCTTCGCACAGTGAATGCCTCTGATATCTCAACTACACTATGTCACATCAATAACATGTCCCAGTATAATGAAGTGTGATAAAGGTCAAATTGTGCAGTTTAAACAATAGTTATCACCTCAGCAGAACAACGGCTGTAAATCTCTTTGCTGCAGCTCCCTGTGCTGTATAGTGTCCTGATATAGTTGCTGTTGTGTGGTGGTTGTTTTCCCAACTAAATTTTCTCATGAAATTTGACCCGCAGTCACAAAGTTTTCCTTTTTATTCCACATATTGTTCTTATTTCTTGGGCTGTAATTGCACAATATGATTATAGTTATCCCTGCAATTCAGTTTGCTGCCAGTACATTTGGCGTTCTCTGAGGTTGTTGACCTGTAGTTCAGCTGCCCGCCGGTGGAATACGTCAGATGAATGTAGTTCTTTGTCTTTCTTCCTGGCAGGTGTGCCGTATCATCACTCACACTAAATGCAAAAACAATCTCACCTCCATATTCTGCGTATCTGGATCCTCTCTCTCCATCTGCTTCGTCCCCTCGTTCTTTTTTTTTTCTCCGCCTCGCCCCCGGAACTGCAGAGCGATCCGCTCGCCAAAAAGCTGCGAGGGCAAAGTCATCATAAAGTCATTTCCCCCCTCATATTACGTACACAAATTCTGAGGGGATAAAAGGTCACTGCTGGATTCATTTCAGACCTGGGAGGCAGTTTGGCTGATTTTGGCTTGCGCTGAGAACCTAAACTACATTACACACTTACCCAAACACTCATTGGACCGGGGGTGTTTGGGTTTTTGTTCATGTTCCTGTTTGTGTAAGACATTGCTATGTGTTTTTACTGCTTAAATAGATCCCGATCAACAAAACCAACACAATCTGTGTTGGTATACTCAGTGATGGTTTGCTTAGTGTTTCCTTATGCTGTCTAACATGCCAAGTTATACTGTGCAAGGCCTTTTCTAAGGTTTGGACATCGCTATTGCCGTTTTGGAAGATGACAAATCGTACATAAAATAGACATGTGGAAATTACAGGAACGTTGTTTTGTTGCTATGCAGTAGTAAATGCACACACTTAAATGTAAGGGTTATGGTTGCAGAGTGTAAATTTAGAGCTGGAGGTAAAAGTAGACGCTGCTTATGGATTCATTTAAGGCTATATGGGCAATTTTTTTTTTTTAATACTTTATTAATCCCCTTAGGGAAATTATTCTCTGCATTTTGACCCATCCTAGAATTAGGAGCAGTGGGCTGCCACACTGAGTAGCACCCGGGGAGCAATGGGGGTTGGGTACCTTGCTCAGGGGTAACCCAGCCCTTTCGACCTGGTGGGGACTTGAACCGGCGACTTTCCGGTTACAAGCCAAGTTCCCTTTCCACTTGGCCACAAATTGGGTATAATGAGTGAAAACATATACCTATGTGAGAGTCTGTCAAAGCATGTGGACTTGCCCTTCCCTTTTTTTTTTTTTACCTCAGTAGAAGTATTTCCAAGCAAGGACTCAGTGGCAACGCGAGTCACCACAACCACATCCCAGTACCACCAGGTTTTCTGTAATATGCAAAAAAAACAACAAGTAAATGTTTTGAGATTTTCTCTCCTGTGCGCTCCCCTCTCTTTGCACCGCATGGAGCAGGGTTAATTTGAAAAGCCCTGTTTGTTAAGGCTTTAGCGGTTAGTAAGTGCTTCCTTTGTTTGGTAGGAGTGTGGAGACGGGGGGTTAATATCTCCCAGGGAGTGCATACAAAGAGGGCCTTCAGCTCTCCTGGCCATAGAGGGGCAGCTAGATGAATGAGGCCAGGCCGTGGGGCAAAGGTGCCAGGGAGGACACAGGGAGGGTGGAGGAATCGCAGGGCGCAGGAGGTACGCGGAGAGTCTGGGGGGTCATTAACGATTTAACTTTGGGTTGTGCCTGGAAATGGAAATTGACTGTGGTCACTGGTGGCATAGCTTAAGTAACCAGCCCAGACTTCAGGTCAAAGCAAGTGCAGGACTAATAGTGCAGTGGGAAGTATTTCCAGTGGTAGAGGTTCAGTAATAAGTGTTTTTGGATTGCTCTGCTCAGCCTTGTGGTCTATGTGGTCGTTAAAGCCAAGTGGCATAAGTTGCATTAAGAGCACCTTCAGCTGCATACAGCATTGAAATGTGTGTATTTTTGTTGTTTTTTTGCTGTCAGCGTTGCATGATGAGGAACAATGGGTTTGTGTCGTAGTTTTGGATCAGGCATCTATTTTCGGTGCACCCTGGATTGCAACATGCATTGGCTTGGGTTTGCGATGCAAATACAATTTGAATATATTTCATTTTGATTGTTATCAAAATTTGCCAAAAAAACAAAAAATGCTTCCAGGTACTGATAGTTTCAATAACACAACTCTAGTGAACAAAACGGTCATGAGTGGATGTTAATAATTCCAGATAATCCGTTCCAGAGGAACTGATCATTATCTGTAGTTTTTTTTTAAATGTAACATGTCCAATTGAGCTCAGCTCTTCCCACAGAACTCCAACTGGATTCACGCTACATCACGGCCAAACCAATAGTCCCTTTGTGCCCGTTCATCAGAGTTCCTCTCTCCCTCAGACACTGCCCTCTCTGTGCCATGTAACCCAGGACCAACTATTGCCTCTCCTTCTTGTCTTGCTATGGACTGCATCCACCCCAGGACCACTTCAGCCAAACTCCTAGTTCACTGTCCAGCTCTGTGTGTAGTCGGTTCAGTAAGTTCAAATGCATTATCTTACTTGTGAAGTGAAGTGATACAACATCAGTGGCCTTTATTTAACGGTGAGATAAAGTCGCGAAACACAACAATTAATTAATAATTGACCTAATTAAGTGTAGGTTTTATTGAGCGAGCCATTTCTTCATTGGCTAAAATGTTTTTTTCCCCTCTGTCCCTGCTGGCAGCCACGCTATCAGTGAAGAGGAGTGTCTGGGTCCCAGGCTGGTTCACAGAAATGGCGGCATGCATTGCAAAGTCAACCAAACATGGAAAAACAACCAAAAAAAACCTAACCTTTTTTAAGACTGTGTTTGGTGGATTGGCTTTTCTCTGTTATCGTCCTCAAAATGTACAATTACCACTGTCTGCCAGCCAAATTAGCCCAACAAACAACAACAACAAAACAACCCAGAATCGTTTCCGTGAAATTTTGTGGACAGATTGGTTAGATCACATTATGTTCTTGAGCAGATCTGGGTAAAATGGCAGATCTGGGAATATTGTTTCACCCTCTCCAACATGGTGAGATAGCGTTAGCCTTGGCAAAGGTTTGCACTCCCCTTCTTGTACTTATTATAGAGATGCCATCTGATACTGAGCTCTGAGTGGTGACACTGGCCAAACACAACGTCATTCTTGGATTCATTATTAATTCCAAAGATCCTGCAGATCCTATGGTAAAGGAATTTGATTACAGATTGCTGATGAGTTTGTTGTTGTTGTTGAGTTGTGAGACCCACGGCCCCCCCATGACTAATCTAATATGCCTCTGCTGGTGCTCAAATGACCCGCCTTCTGCTTGATTTTGGAAACTGATTTGGAACATTAACCCTGCAAGTCGGCAAACAAAGCCAGATTGTTTTTCTCCCCCACCAAGAGCTACTGTATACAATAATAACAACCTGAGATGTAGAAGAAGCTTTAGGATGAACAAAGTCTGACCAGTTAAAGGAATGCAAACACATTTGTGTCAAATCGAGCTGGTCTCAGTCGGACTAACATACCTGGATAATGCGGTTATAGTCAGATTACTCCTGCATGTGTAGGGTTAGTCGGACTGGAGTCGGACTTGGAGTTGCACATGCACAAAAATGTCCTCCCCAGTCTTTGACCGGCAAGTAGAAGGAGACAACAGTTGCTGGAAAAGAACAATTAAACAGTGCATGTAAACTGTACTGATTGCTGGAACCAAAGTACCCTCACGGAAATAAACTTAAAGATGACCTCATTTGGTAACACTTAAATGAATTACATTCATTCAAACTGAAGTAGGAAATTGGTAAAAATCATTGAACTTGCTAACTGTAATTTGAATTCAATCAACTTATTTGAATTTTAACAAGTGAAGTATGTTCTAGTTTTAGTTTAAGTCAACTAATTAATTTGAGTGTTACCAAATGAAGTTATTTGTGATTACTTTTCGTTTCACAATGTTTATTAAAAGGGTTTAACTGTCAATCAATCAGTCAATCAGACATTCATGTCTTGTATGATGGGCCTTTCGGAGAGTTCATCTGTTGCCAATATTGCACATATTCTACAATATTTACAACTGTTTTGATTATCTATAGCAACCACTTTTTCTTAAAGTCACTTTGACCACAGGAGACAGTGAATGGAGAAATCAAGGGATTTTGAATGTTAAAGAGCACATTTCTATTCTCACTCTACTGAGGCCAGTGGTTAACTTCATTTTTTCTTAAAAAAAACCTGAATTATTGTCTTAGTCCCAGACTTTTAACATGCACTGAATGACATGACCATCACTGCATTGGACCAGAAGTCCATGGACCTAAGTTTCACTGAGCATTTTTCACCTGTGTATGCGCATGTCAGCATTTTTCCCTGAATGGCTTCATTCAGGTTATAGCTTTAAACACCGTTCAGTGCTGATTCAGAGCAGTTTTGTATGAGGAATAATATTTATTCTCTTTAATCGCCCCCTCTCTTCCTCTACACATTCCCCACCCTATAGAACTGTAGGGGTTTGGCAGCAATTAGCTCCCCTGCCTTAGTCTCTCTCTCTCTCCCTGCTGCTTTCTCCACTCTTGCCCTTCATGCTGGCAGAGGGGGTGGCAGGTGTTCGGGTAAAATACGTTGTCGAGCGGATGAAGAAGTAAAGTATTGTGTATGTGACTTGGCTCAGAGGGACGCAGGCTGTTGATTTACTGCTGTCATAAAACAGCTAGAGGTTTTCACACTTTCTGCTCACCGATTCAGAGATCTAACAGCTGTGGATAATATGTACGGCGTAGTCTGCCAGATAAAACTATGCTGAAATGTACTATTGAGCGTGACTGTTTTGCTTAGCGAAATTAATTTCCTCCAGGTGCAGCAATGAAGGGATTCAGGGACTAATATCCCATAGATTTCTTTCTTTCCTCTCAGTTCAATGACACCTTCACTTCCAAACGTAGTGAGGGCACCCTGGCCTGCAATTTCTTTTAGGGAATGCACAATGCCATCTGCACAATATTGTATCGGCAGATATTTAGGAGGAGAAACAAACTGCATAGTCCCAAAACGCCGGCAAGTCTCAGCTCATTTCTCCTCCTGCATGTGTTTTGGTTATTGCAGTGTGTTTGTCCCTGTCAGCCACCATAGATATTGGCTTTAAAATGTATTATGGGATAGGCAAAGGCTATAGTCAGACTACCAGCTACGCACATTCTTCAAATCGGATTAAATTCTGATTCATTTCAGATCTGATCTGATGGTTCACATTCATAACTGCACAGTGTAAGACTGACCCCTCCCCAGTTGCACACCTTTTTGCGTGCATCGGCAATAACAGAGAGTGCTATAGTTGCGAGATCACTCAGTACTCACGCAGGAGATAAGTCCAATAATATCGACCTTTCGTTGATACTCCATCAGGGAATTTCAGAAACAAACGACACAGACCATTTACGTTTACCAGTCTAGCGCTGAAACAAGATTCTGCTGCAAAAGCAATGTTTTGCACATGCAAGAATACTCCCAGTGACCTATAAACAACTTGGGCGTGTAAGTTCCTTGCAGCTGCACTGATTAGATGACTGAAATACTTGGCCGTAAGATTTAAAAAGGAGACAACAGTTTTTTTTGAGATGTACTGTGGAGTCAGGGTCACGGTTGACTGCGCTAGGTAGCTGTCTGAACTCTCTTTGCCAACTAAGTAGTTGATTTTTCTCATCAACTAAACACTCCTCTGTCAGACGATCATCTGTGTTACTTTTATTACTACATATTTTTTATAAATGAAACAGTACAGCTTTCCAGGATTTATTTCCAAACAGGATGTTTGCATGCTGACTAACACAACAACAGCAATCGTGGCATATTGAGAGTAGACTAACTTGTCTGCGTGAGAATCCTCTGACAACTTCCATGTTTTATGCTTGAGGCTATAAACACATCAGAATTGGCATATTTGAAATGCTAGGTTTGGTCGACTAATGATTTAATATGCATGCAAATCCTAGCCATTCTCCCATGCAACCAATTGATTTGTGAAGGAGTAGGTAGGATTTCGGTTGACTTGCCTCTGCATTTTAATGACATTTCTGCAAAACTGGCCAATATAAACATTATTCCCAGAAACTGAGAGCTGAGCACATCTTGATATCAGCATACACTCAAGCCATTTTCTGTGCTCAGAGAGATGTTCTCTGGATCAGCGTGGTTTGAAATAATAACTTTTCCTTCATTCTTGTGGTCAGAATTGCCTGGCACCACAAAATGGAACATTTCAACATGCATTATAATGGAAGAATCCAGCAGAATGCAGCAGTCTGCAGAATGTAGTAAAACGAGGAATGTTTGAGTCCCAAACCAGATTATTTTTTGAGTCAGTGGAGAATGAAAAAGTGCATCTATTAGCTGTGTGATTGGGAAATGAAAGAGGAGCTCATTGACCCGTGCTTGCCCTTAAACTCATTTGAGAACATCATTTCAAAGTTTGGGAAACACCGATCACCATTTTCTGACATTTTTGGACCAAAGAACTAAGCAATGAATCGATAATGAAAGCAATCGTTAGTTGCAGCCGTAGTTAATGTCATTATAGGTTGGATAATAGATGTAACGTCTAGACTGCAACGAACAAAACCTGTGCAATTAGCCGAGCCAAGCAATTCTCCTGGTATTTGGCAGAGGTGTTGAACATATACAGCACATGTGACCGAGAGTGTGAAGGGAGGGTTTTTGTGAGTTCAGTGGATGTTAGAGCTGTCATGTGGACATTAGCTGGATTATTGTGGTGAATTATAGGGAGGGTATAGAAGAATGTTTTTACAAGTTATATCGTTGTCGATGAGGACTCCATTAAACGCTTTAATCTGTTTGCTGTGCTGTTTCACATGCAAACAGACACAAACGCTCACAGTCACACGCCATCGCTTCTCCTTTCGCTCAGACTTTTAACACAGCGGTTCCTCACCTTTGTAACCCCCACCCCCACCACCACCACCCCATCCTCCATCTGCCCTCTCCCACTTTACTCCTGTGCTCTCTACTGCTGTTAAGCCTTTCCGTGACTAGCTGTCATTAATCTTCCCTCTCTAGGGGCAGGATCTTGACTGCATGCCAGCAAGTGCTCATACAAAGCCAAGACAGCCATCCAAAAACAGAGCGGCTTTTCTTGTTTGCAGAGCGCGCACTCGCGCTGCTGCAGCCTGGAGGGCAACACCGCTCCACACAACAAAGGAATATCTCCGACAGCCCATATCATACCGAGGTTAATGTCCATACATTTAGTAATGCATGCAGGCATGCAGGAGGGCAAACCTCTGACATCAGATTGTTGGCTTCCCTCAATAAATCAGTCTCTTACTTTTTACAAATTAGATACATGCTGCATATAGTCGAGGGGATTTTATACATATATATATATACATAGATAGATATCTATCTATATATGTATACATACATATATATGTATATATATATATATATATATATATATATATATATATATATATATATATATATATATATATGACTTTATATAATATAACTTTTTTTTCATTTTCAAGGGGTGGTGTCTTCATTTATCAAACTTTGTCACCGACACAGTCATCAGTCTCTTTCAATTTCATTTCTCGATACCGGTCACCGTAATAGCACCTGCAGCAGCTTCCACAAGGGAAAAATGATTAAAGTTACTACAAGTGCATGAGTCAGAGATATTATCAAACCATACACAGCTATGTAGAATAATGACAGTGTTTACAAGAAGGAACACCTTGAGCTGGAATGTTGTTGTTTTTTTTTTTCTTCCTCTGTGCACATGTAGCTCCTCCATAAATGTTTAAGCTAGACGCTCTCTTGTAATACATTTAGTTTTTGTTTGTGTTGTGTAACACCGGTGTTACCTGTATAACTGGCGTTATTCTGCATTTGCCAGTCACCTCTGACCCAGAGAAGTCAGGGGTCACCTGACTTTCATGCTCTCCCAGTAACCTGCTCCTGACTGTGCACAGGTGAACCCGTCTTAGACGTCATCCTCAGTGTGTTGGCAGCAGACTCTGGACTTTGTGTCACACAAAGCACCAATCACACATTGCACAGCTGGGGAAAACAATGAGTTGTGATTTCAACTGTTGCCCCTAATAAAAATGCATGTCCTTCGCCATCATAAAGCGCTTTTGAGAGGTTAACAGTCCATTGTTGGTGCTATAAATGTCAACCGACTGTATTAGAATGAGAGAGAGTGAGAGAGCAGGACAGTGGAAATACAGGTGAAATTTACCTTTGGTTGTCAACCAACTGTTGGCTTTCTGTCTTCCTGTGTGTCTCAGGGGCTTGGTGTTTCTTATGAATGGGCTGGATCTTTCTTTATCTTATCACAAACTTTTTTTTTCTTCTAAACCAGACCCCCCTGGTTTCTGCTTCCCCGTATGAAGAGATTCTGAGATCTGCACAATAAAGAGGACCAAGAGGCCACCATCAGCGGGTGTATTGCAATGTCTCGTCTTTACAACAAGTGCCCCATTCAGCCCTCATCAGCCACTCCAAAACACACACATACTTTGCGCCCTCAGAGCACATCATCCAGCCTCCGCAAGCAACCACCACAAACTACTTAACTTGCCCACTTCCCTTCGCTTTGGACCTGCGAGTAAATAAACATAGCATGATGATAATGGCGATACGGTTTCCACTCTTTATGGGTTTTGCTTCTGCTCAAAGCCACATTTTCCCACAATACGGGCGCACAGTAACAAGCTGTTGCAGATGGTGTGATGATGACTTTACAACGTCAGCCAGGCTGACGCGTGTATTGGAATACGTATTTAAAAACAGACAAATGAACAGATAAATCAAAACGCTGGCTATGCACGACGCATTTTTGCTTTAAAGTGCACAGCTGCTGGCTTGAGCCAATATTTATGTTAAGGTGCATTTCTCTCTTTCAACAGCCGTCAAAGCGACAGAGTATACAGTCACAGACAAGTGTGATGTATAGATATATTTGTGTGTGTGTGTAAATTTCCATGACAGTTGATTTAGACAGCTGCTGTTTGTCTTGAATGTCAGATGTGTCACCACTGCTGTCACAGTGTCCTCCGTAAACAATGGGACGACTTATAAGCTTTCAGCTTGATTTTTGTTTTCTTGTTGACCGTGCAGTCGAGTCTGCTCACGGCTTGTGTTTTCAAGCTTAACTCTGCAGCGCAAAGTCAACATGAGGCATGTTAAAAGTGGAACTTTTATTGTGCGGTGATATCATGCAGAGTTAGAATAAATATCAAACGCCCATAAGAGCTTTAAAGAGAGCTTGGTGTGCTCTCCGTCTGCCCAGAGGCTGGGTAGACTTACATTCGCATGCGGATTGCGGTGATCCTTTCCTAATGTGTGCACAAAGTAACCGTGTCGTTCCACACTAATTGCTCTGACCTCTTAAATACAAGGAGGAGTTAATCCCACGACAAGAAAGACTCACCATTTTTTGTTCATGTTCTTTGCCTTGAAGCCACTGCTTGTCAGTCATATTTCATTGTGTTTGTCTGGAGGGGGGGAACACATTAACCTGCCTCGGTTGTCACGCTAGCTCACAGTGAGTCAGCGTCAGCGAGAGTGGGACCTGCGCCGTATCACTGTCACACATCAAAGGCCGGCTAAAGGGACGCCATGCGGCGGGGGAGCCTCCGCGGCGTGGTCATTCACGTCGTCCCCAAGCAAAATGTGATGAGAGCGTAACCTGCATGGCTCTTGTTGCCAGGTAATCAAAAGGGCAAGAATAGCAAAAAAGGAGTTACTGCTAATCATACAGGAATAGCCAGTCAGAAAACACGACAGTTCCCTCAGTGTGATTGTTGGCTGTGATATGCATGGGTGTTTCTTCGTAGCACAGACACGGAGGAGGTAAAGACAACAGATAGCCATCTATTCAGCTGACATGCAACTGCTGTTGAATTGAATTGAATGTGCTCGAGTTACTGTAATTGAGTAGGTTTTTTGTGTACTTGTATTTTTTAAAATGTGTAATTTCACTTTTAATTAAATATGTGGTACTGTACTTAGCTACGTTTTAAATCACACCTGTTGCTGATGAGGACAGGGGAGTGACGCGGACTAGAAAAGTAACTAACTTTTACTCGGAGTTCATTTTAAACCAGCTCCTTTTTGTACTTGAGTACATTTCTAGACCAGTACTTTTATCAAAAATAGTGGTACTTGTACTGGAGTAGAATACTTGAGTACTCTTTCCACCTCCGTTGAAAATCCAGCACTCTTTGGTTCCGCGTGTGTCTTGTTCTCAAATTCATGTTCCGCAGCTCGGTAAATATATTGAATGAACCATTGCCTGTTGAAGAGATTTGGGGAAATTGCGTTGAATTACTCACTCACTCACTCATTGTCTCACTTTATCCTCCACACGAGGGTCACGGGGCTTATAGAGTGAATAGTGTGTCACTACCTAAAAAGGGGGGGGGTGGCACTTCTGGTTGTTCAGACTCTGTTGTGGCTGCTGGTAATGGATGTTAACTGTTGAGAAGCAGTTCAGTAAAGAGCATCAACTGTCCTCAAAGTCTGCATTGTTGTTTACAAGTTAAACCACTCGGGTTACTACAATGGGGGAGCTGGAGCCAATCCCTGCTGACATAGGGCAAAAGTTGGAGTCACACCCTGGACAGGCTGCCATCACAGGGCCTGCATTGAATTAATGAGGGAAAAAAAAAAAAAGTGTTGTTTCTTTTGTTTGATGTGAATATTTCATAGCTGAAAACATGCCAACACAATTTAGCCATTGAGACCTTAGAACAGGGCAAATGCTGAAGAGTCATACTTGGGCTGTTTCACACCTTCTCATGTTCGAAGCCTCTGGAACCGTGATACGGCTGCTGCCATGTTGACATTATTGCAATCTGAAGTTCAGAGGCGTGACCTGCAACCAGGATTAGAGAATACCAGCTGTCAATCACTGGCGTACACTCATGTGCCATACTTTATGTCACAATGATGACGATAATGATGGCGAGAAATGCATTTGGGCATGTTTTTACTGTTGATATGATTCAATAGCCGTGGACTATTAAAGGCTTTTTAGCTCCTCACCCTCTTGACTGAGGATTTTCTGGGTCATTTTTTTTTTTAACCACACCCAGATAGCAGTCCAATCTTCCTGTTTTGTAATGTGTTTTTGTTGTTGATATGTTGATAAATGAGTAGCACATTGATCTACACAGGCGGAGCCCTAACACTGTGCATGTGTGTGTCCGTGTTTTGCATAATTCTGCAAAACATTGACGACATCAAACACATCCAATAAGAAAATCCCAACGTGGCTGATGGAAGCACTTGTATTCATTTCAAAGCTGCTTTGTCAGTGCTGTGCTTTTCTCTGCTCGAGCGTGCCAGGGAGCCATTGTGTTCTAGCTCAACCCTGTCATTAGCTGGCTCGGGGGTGTGGGGAGTACTGTTTACAAACAACTGCCTGACATGACCAGAGAGAAAGTGACACACGCTATGTACTACATCATACCCCACACTTGTCTGACTCTGCCTATCTGACTGCACTTTTCTTTTCTTTTTTTTTTTTTGTAACTGATAAAAAAATTATGGCCTAACACAAAACGGTAAAGTACGTAGTAAAAAAAAAAAAGCATCTTATTATCATCATACATGTTACAAGGAACAATGGTTTCTTTAGCAGCCATGTGGTACACACTTACTGAGAGCGCGTGCTTCATTATTACGTTGCCACGCTGTCAGCCAACCACACCTTGTGGTGTGTGGGGGGGGGGCGACAACAATGCAGCTCTTTTCACTGTTCTGACCCAACAGCCACACCTCACTATCCAGGACATCCACTGCCTCCATGGATAAAAGCCATTGTTCTCCATGAGAGCAGAGAGTAGCAGATATGAACCACACATTAAACACAGACAGGATTAAGACGGAATCTCCGGAAGAAAAACAAAAATGGAAATGGGTATCTGGACGCGTCATTTCTGTCGTCTTTATTTGGATCACACGGTGTTGGGACTGCAAGAAGTGTCCCTCTATCCTCCCAACACCAATTGCTTCATATTCCCAATCAAACGGCCCCTTTGTCTGATTGTTACGTCCGAGCACGGGGGGGAAAACACTGCGCTGCATTGACGAGACGCAGACGGATTATCTTGTTTGAATGGCTTTTCCTGGAGCAGCCGAAAAAAAAAGGCCAGTACAACAATAGGTAACTTGTTGTGGGCACAACAAATCTAATGTTCATTTAACATAGCCTCATTGCAGGCTGCTCATGCTGGTACAGTAACTGTATTTGTATAATACACTCCCACCTCAGCTGAGCTACTAATTGGGCTGTTTGGAGGGAGCCAAATAAAAAAAAACAAAAAAAAAAACAGCCCTGATGCCAGAGAGCAGCAGCCACAATTATGTAGGGTTTTGAAATGATATCTCTTATACTCTCTTGCATGACATTAGAAAAGCCAAATTCCACTTTTTTTTCTTTTTTTTCTATCTCCAAGTTATCCCTCGTTTCAGTAAGTAGCCCATGAGAATGTGTGTGGACATGCAAGTGTGGGTGGGAGCGTTTGGTTCTGCTAACAAGCTCCAACGTTTTCTCTCTGCTCTCTGATTGAAGTCACATGTGTGCTGCATGTAGCCGACGGAGGGGGGTTCGTGTTTCTCTCTGCGCGGACACGACGGTCACCCGCGATATGTCAGAACCAGTCGGAGCACCCCTCCCCACCCCCCCCACCCCCTTGTGCATCTCTTGTGCAGAGATGCTTGAGGGATGTGCGTGACTGAGATTGGCATTTTTGTAACAGAGCTGCTGCACAGAGAGTCTCGAGACCAGATTTGGACTTGTTTTATTACGTTTCCCTCAGTGTTCAACATCTGGTAGATTGCAATCATTCACACGCACCAATAAATATTTCCAATGCTATTCACCCGTATTTCCTTTGAGCAAGCTGCTTGAAAAGCCCGAGGCAACGACAAAATGGAAGTTTATAAGGGTTGTGTTGTTATTGTGTTGTAAAACGGTTCAGTGAAGTGACCAAATGAAGGCAACATTTTAAGCTAATCAGAAACTGCTATTTCCGCCTCGGATTCGTCTTTTTTACTTGACCGTCTGCAGACTGTCCAGAGTTCTGCAGCTGGATTTTCTTAACTCACAACGGCAAAAGAGCATGTCTCCCCTATTTTAGCCTCCCTTCACTGGTTACTAGTTACTTTTTAGAAGGCAAGTCCTTGTTACTACTTTTAGAGCTTTAAATGGTCAGGCTCCTTCATACATCCACTGATCTGCCACACTTGTACTTCCCAAGACTTTCAGGTCTGCAGATCACAGGTGAACAAACTAGAGGAGACTTTGGAATCACCACTCACCACATTGCACTTTCTAACGCTTGTGTCCACTCATTTAAAAAGGAACAGTTAAAACAACCTTTGAGTTGAGTGAGGGTGAAAGTGAGGGTTTGTCCGTTTCTATGTTTTACGTATTGTATTGTGTTCTGTACTTTGCTTGTTTTTATGATTTTGTTATATTTTACTTTATATCTGTGCAAGTTGCTATAGAAATAAAAATGTTCTTACTTATGGATAATAAACTAATAATATTGCAAAATGTATAAGAAATGAATTGAGTGATAAGCTTTTGTCATTTTAAGGGTGAGGATATACTTGTGTGCTTGTTGTTCTGAAGTGTGCAGCTTCACTAGACAGAAATTGTAAAATATAGGCGTTGGATACAGATCGTCAAGTAAAAATCATGGCATTTATATTAACACTAACAAAAAAAAAAATGTCCATATAGAAACTAAAGCGCCGGCTCGTTTTGAGATTGAACACAAACATAAAGACGATCAAGTCAAAGGGAGAACATTGTCAAGTGTGTATTCCCCTCTCATGGTGTTTTGAGTCAATTAGAAATAGAGAGGACGAAACTTCATAACCTTCACAGGAAACAGGTGCTGAGTCAGTGAGAGGAGGAATGTCACAAGAATGGGGAGGGAAGGGTAGTGTGTCTGAGTGAGCACGAGAGAGAGTACGTGTGTGTGTGTGTGTGTGTGTGTGTGTGAGAGAGAGAGGGTGTGAGTAACACCGAGTGGAAACCAAGGGAGCTGAGGAGAGAACAAGGGGAGGAGTCTCTCTGGGGATTGCGTGCGGACATCAAATGTTTACCTGTAACAAAAAGAAAGGGGAAGGTGAAGAAGGAAAAAAAAGGGAAGGAAAAAAAAGGCCGTGGTTTACAGGGGTGGGCGGGGCCCCAAAGCCTGAAGCATGAGCTTCGCACGCAACTTAACAATACTACCTTTATGAAGACTGTATTGCGTTAGTCAGTGAGCACACACACACACACACACACACACACACACACACACACACTCTCATACTCATACTCATATTCACGTAAGATAGCTGGTGTTTCACATGCACTCATACTACACACACACACACACACACACACACACACACACACACACACACACACAGACAAGGGTGTCAAGGAACTTCACAGGTAAATGAATGATGACACAAACACTGCAGAAGCACACAAATGAGACGTGGGGAGACGCTGTGGCTTCCAGTGAAGGGGATCAAAGAGTCTCGGGCTCTTTTGGGCACACTCCAAATGGGAGCGAATAACCGGCCCCATCTGGGGAACAGCTGGAGTTTCTGTTTGACAGAAGGGGTACTTGTGTCCACCAGAACCCAACCCAGGGCCAAAACCTCTCAAAGCAGATGTTCGGCATTCCCATCTCGTACCCAGCCTTCCCCGTGGTTGCCCTGTTCATTTTTCATCATAATTGGCTGACAAATCAAGACAAAATGAAAGTCGGCCTTTGTTGTGGAAACCACAAAGATCCCCAGTGATGTACTGACAAGCGGCCCCTCTTAGGCTCTCTCTCTCTGGGTCTCTGTGTGTCTGTCTGTCTGTTTCGCGCCTGTCTGTCTCGACATCAAGAGTATCTTGCCTTATCTCTGCTGGGAATGAAAGAAAGCCCTGATAAAATGCACTGGTGTTGGAATAAGACAGTCAAAGTGTGGGTGTATGTTAAGAGTCGTGTGCTTTCTGTTATGAAGGAGCTTTACAGTAACACGTGTAAATCATTTACAGGTGTGTTTAGGTGTAGGCTAATAGCATACAATATGATATTTCAATCTATATATCCTCTACTTGTACGTAATAATGAAGATTAGGATTAATTTCATAATCTGCGTACAAAATGCTAGGATTTATCCAAACAAAAGTGTTCTTCTATACATTGCCAGCTCTTGTCTTTGACGGCAAATAAAATCCGTCCGTCACAGCTCTGATTGGCAGGTTGCGTGTAAAAGGCAGAGTTATTGGGATTGAGCCCCGGGCGCCTGCGGTCAGCACAATATGTGTACTATAAATAATTTGACTGTGTATGTCGTGTGATTGTGTGAGCAAGGAGTGAGGGAGGGAGGGAGGGAGAGGAGAGAGAGAGAGAGAGAGAGAGAGAGAGCGAGCTACACACACACACTGGGCTCAGGGTTTCCTCTCCTGTGAGCGTCTGCAGTCAGAGCGCAGGTACAATGGAGAGCATTGTTCAGCTGGCAGGCCCCTGCGTGCCGGCTCCCCCTCCGTACCTGAGCACAGAGACAGGTGTATTTCTCCTAGTCACGCATAGCCCTGCCACACTCCCAGCTGCCTACACACTACTTGCCACTGAGATCATGCACTTACTCACACACGCCTAAGCGTCCACGAAATATTTGTGCCAATTACAGAAACGATTTTTTTGTTGTTTCCATTCACAGTAGATCCCTGTTTTGAAGTTTTTCCTAAGAACAATTCTTACATTAAAACTTTATTTTTTTTTTCTTGGAGATTATTAAGCATTTTAAAGAAATACATGTGTATACTTTTAAAATGTGCATGCCTGGGCATATAGCTGCACGCTGCAGGGACTACTGTCAATTTATTGCTTTCTAATTCAAGTGGTCAATACTTTCTCTTCAACACCGAAACCCAATAAGACCTGAAGGTGAAACAAAATATTGCGGTCACACTATGTTAAGCCTCGAGGAGGATTTTGTTTGTCCAAAGAAATTCACTGTGTGCTCAGTGGAAGTGTGCACAGTGGGTAAGAAGGAGGCATGAGTCATGCACATGTCTGTTGTACTGTACAGCCAGACTGGCCCAAATGTTCATTTATTTTCTCCTCAAGTGGGAAAACATGTTTGGGAAAAAAAACAACAAAAAACCTTTTTTACAGTTTGATGTCTTAATTCAGGGTGAGGGGGGAAACTAGACTGAGGGGAGCACGGGATAAAGGGAGACACTCGGAATAAACAAAAACAGTTAGCACCAATCAGACGTGAAAAATAACATGGTTAGTGGGGTGGTGACAGTGGTGGTCATTGATTACATGGTTGCCTTTGAAAGAGCCTTCCTTCCACAGAGCTGACTCCCCGTGGCGCTGGAGGGAGTCCAGTACTATCAGTCTCATAGCACAAGAGGATTTGCCCTTTCTCCTCGCTGATTCTAAAGAAAGGAGGTACACGCTACATTATGTCTCATTATATAGATTAGGCGCAAGCCATTTTTTTTCTCCGCCATATTTCACAGGAGTATTCTGCACCCACGTCACTCTGAAACCTTGCTGTGACCCCTGTTTAGCTCCATTTAGCCCGTTCCCACGCCTAGGCCAAAAAAACAACCCAACAACCTGATGGACGTCTGTGTGCTGACCCTGTGTGAACTCACGATGACTGCCAGCGTTGAATCCAACCTCGTGTTTCCTGGCTGACATTCAACAAATTAATTCCCAGGTGGACGTGGAAGTCATAATACCCATGAAAAGTGGGCGAGGAGGAAAATGAGGAGAGGAAACCAAGTGTGGCAGCGTGGTGAGCCTGCGGTGGGGGCCGTGCCAGTGAAAGGCCATGTTGCTTTTGGGAAATACTTGTCATTTTCTCATCAACTCCTTGGTTTCCATGCACCCCCACCTCCACTAATATGCAGTTCACATCGTGCTGTATCATGGGCCGAGCAGTTAAATAGCAACAATATGGCCTGCATTATTCTAACCTTCTCTGTCTTTTTGGTCTGTCCCGTCGCTTGAGTTCGGGCACTCGGAGCCACATAAGGAAACATTTGTTCATGGTGGAGTTGAATAGAGCCTTGTGTTGGGGGTAGTCAAAGAGATACAAGGGATAGGACATCCAAACAGTCCACCACAAGAGCTCTACTCTGAAGCCCCTCTCTGTCTGAGCTGAGCCAGTAATGAATGTCCTCTAGTCTTAATCACTCTCAGAGTGCACACTGGAGATATGAGTGACTCCATTGTCCTCCTCTCTGTGTTTTGTATGTTGAAAGCAGAAGTCGTACAGGTCATTGCTTCCTGTAAATATTATTTGATTTGTTCCACCACTGCCAGGTGATCACTGCGACATGTGCCGTGTATGGGCTCTTTGTGCAGATTACGTTACATCTCCACAGTTGTTTAACTCTATAAACAATTTATTTATGCTGCTGCGGAAACACGCAAACGAAACTTTGCTGAGCTGAGTCGGCCTCGCTTCCCCCGATCAGTCCGATTCATTCATTCATTTTCTCCCCATCACACTCACGTGTGTGTGAGGCGCTCAGAAGGGTCCTGTGCTCTCTGCTGCATATGATTATCTCTGTCACACCAGTCTGGAAAACATTTGAGTGCACATTAGCGCATACCTACACACACACACACTAGGGCCTGTAGATATACTGTGAACACACCATATGATCCAATATGATCTTTACGCGGCCCTGCTGAAAAATATTATGACGTGAAATAAACATTTGCAGTCACAACATTTACACAACATTTTATCCTCTGGATTCAGACCAAATTTGTCCTCACTCGTGCACATGTGCACGACGTGACGTCACACATTTTATGAATTCATTGCATGTTTTTTCGAAAAGCAGATAATTACATTTTAATTGTCTCTACGAGATAATTACTGCTAGTCATGCTTAAATTCCGCCGACATGAATGAATAATGAGTTTGGGGGACACCTTTTGTGCAAGGCGAGGTCAACACGGCGAATCAGATTAAAAAATGTCTAACCTTCCTTCCCCCCCACTCTTTTTTTTTTTTCCTTAAAAAGAAAGAAAGAAAAAAAAAAAACCTTCACACAGCAGCGGTGGCTTAGGAATGTGAGACAGGAATGCTGTTCAGTTACTATAAAGGGGGTTTGATCACTGAAAACAATGTCTTTGTGTTTTCATCCCCAGCTCTAGTCACGCAATGCTGTGTGTGCAAACCTCCAGCAACTGTTCAACCCCAGCACACAAGAAAGCCATCAAGTACCTGCAATTGACAGAATCGCGTGCAATTCAGTTACTCCTGGATTGTACTGGAGCGCAGCCAAATGGGGAGTTGTGGAAAAGGTGGAGTGGAGCCTCACCTGCTTCAAATGAAACCCAGTCTCTCGTTGTGGACCAGGTATAGTTGTTAAAATAAAAAAAACCCTCTGTTTTGGTTCATCACACAGTTTATTATCCAGTGATCTAAGTCACTGCATACACGTGAATTCATATTTACGTTGATAAAACATCTTTTTGTAAACGATTTGATTTTCGGAAAATATTCTTAACATTTCTTAAGGTTTGCCTTAAGTTAATCCACTTATATCAGCTTCAGATCTGACTTTGGCATAAAACAATCCTCACAAAAGTGATTTATCTAATCACTATATATTTTTTGAAATTATCGTCAAATACAGATCTTAGAACAATCTATCATAATCATTATTAGGTGTTTTTTTATTTTTTTTTATTCTGGTGTATATATAATAATAATAATTAAAAAAAAAAAATTCTTCAGTGTACCTAAGTTCAGTTGTGCTCTCATAGCCCTCTCTTGGAATCTGTGCTCCGTTCCTCAGAATCCAGTCCTTGTTTTAAGGTTTCATGGAAGCTATGATTCCAGAAATACAAGCAAGCCTGGAGGTGGTTAGGACATGAAAGTGAGGTAAGAAAGACAAGAGATTCATTCATGGGAAGGTGATTCAAGGCACCGACATCCCTTGTATCTCTGCGCAGCGACAGATGATCATTATTACTCACTCACGCCGCTCACACAAGGCTCACACGCAACCCGGGATCAAACTGACAGATGATCGAGGCAACAGTGTAACAGCTTCTATATTCATATAAACTTACTTTATCAAATCATTATTATTAGGATATTTATGAGAATATGTCTATTCATGGATAGACAATCATTTAGGTTTTAATATCATCCCACATGATGGTTAGTGTTTCTATTGTATGAAACCGTTCAAAAAAAAAAAAAAAGTTAGCAGCAACAGTAAACTACACGTACCGTGAGGCTTTGCGCGTTGACGTTGGCTGAGCGCAGCATGTGCTTCTGTGCTCTGCTCAAACTATGGCTCAGTGCTGCTCAGGCTCTTCACGAGAGCACATCGGTCCTGTAACAGAGACGCTTCACTTGTGGCAGATCTGATGGAGGGACCAGCACCGAACTGGACCCTGAACGAGAAGTCAACTTCTTTGAGTACTCATTAGAGATAATCATTTTTGTTTACGCGCGGATTCTGTGGACGCACCAAGGAGGATTAACTACTGACAGAACATCACTGACCCGCGTGAAGTTATTATTATTTGTCAAAAACAACAACAACAACAAAACAAAACAAAAAGTGATCACAATGGCAACCGCCGCAGGATTCTACAGTCGGCCTGTGTGTGCGGCTCGTCCTGTTGGGTTTAAGGAAATACTTTGTCTCACGCGGGACGAGCGGTGTCTCTGTCTCTGTCTCCGGCTGCCCAGCGTCTGTCGCTGGACAAGCAGCGTGTCGGACAGACGAGTCTCTTGGGGGAAGTTCACGCGTGTTCATTTGCAGCCCAGTGTTACAGAGGGGCTCTGATATTGGTTTTGGAGATGCGTCGATTGTGGCACACGAGAAGGAATATCCTGGAATATATTTTGGACGTGATGCTCGGCAGATGTTCAGCAATCTTCGGAAGATGACGGCACGCGACAGCTCATCAAACAGGTATGTGGGAAAAGAAAAAAATGACACGATACGGTGTGGATGTTGAATGTGAAGTGCAGACTGTTTCAAAACTACACTTTTTTAAAGGTGTCCCAGTGACGACTAGTTATTCCAATATTTCATGAAAGATTTTCACCAGATTAGAGCTACATGTTCACCACTCCATCCACTTTCAATTGAATAATACAACTCAAAGCCACTTGGATTGGGATGGATTAAGTCTAATTTGTGTCTGTAGAGATGTTGTGGACAAGAAACGCCACATATCAAAGTTCACCTGCTAACTGCTCCGTTACTCTCTGGACCCACTGGGTGCACCTCACGCTCACTCGAGCTGACAGCTGTTTTAGTGGCATGACATGTCACAGCTGGACACTTTTACGTCTTGGACGTACGAGTGCCAGGTTTGCACTCTGCAAGTCTATCCACTGAGCCGCCACATGTAAATAAGGGGGTGAGCAGGTGCAGCAAAAATAAATGACAGTGTCCGTGTTTGTTTACCTCTCCTACAGTGACTCCATTCAGTGTGTGAGTGCCATAACTGTACTCGCACTGAGACCCGAGGTTCAGTGGAACATTGAAGCACTTCATTGAACCCACAGGTGCACGCTGCATCATTCATAGGTGAACCTTATGCAGTCGGAGGTGTTTGTGTACCTGTTGAGCAGGATGACGTTTCCATTTTTAAACAGCCTACTACGAGTTCTTGGCATTGCGTTCATATCAGGCGTGCATTTGTCAGAGGTATCTGATGAAGCTTCCTTCATTCTACCTCCTTTGGCTAAAAGAATTCCGTCTATTGTCGGGGCAGTGGACAGAGCCCCACTATCAGTTTGTGTATACGGCTCAGAGCACAGACCGAGGACCCCCGCTCCAAATCGGCACCCCCCACACACCCCTTCCATTAAAAAAAATCTCCAAACAAGACCCCCTTTCTCCGCTGAAGAGGGACCCTCTGTCTAATGCCAAGTGACTCTCATGGCCAGCATTGACGGTGGGACACTTGCTCCACAAAAGGAGCTGAAGTGTCAAATAAACTCGGTCAGAGCCCCCGACACACAAGAATTCCTTTATCTGGTACCCTGGGAGGCAGACAAAGACAGACTTTGTGTCAGTGAGCAGGCCTTGACTAAAGACTGGGGCTTTTTTTTTACTCTTCTTCTCACAACTTCTGCCTCTTCTTCCTCCTCCTCCTTTTGTCATTCGAACGGCCGAGCGGGAGCATGTCTGCTGACGTGACCCCTCTTGCCCAGCATCTGTCCTACACATGGCCGACATCACCCCGGTGCTGTGTAAGTTCCCATACAGACGCGGATCCACCCCAGCACGCCCACATGCGCACACCCATCTCTGTCTTTTAGCAGCCGTAACATTTCAATAGATGTAGTTCCCGCTTTGATGCGTTTGTTTATAACCTGGGTCTCTCAGCTGAAAATAGCGGAGCAGGAATTTGCTTTCTCACAGGTTGTGTGTGTTGTCATACGATACGCTTGTGGTGAGCCACAGCGGAGAGCAATGTACTCACCAGGGTCGGACTCGCTTAACAACCCTGTATTTACCCCACTCAACAGTTCTGAGGAACTTTCCCATCACTTTTCAGCTGCATTGTGACACTTACGGTAATCCAGACATGTATTGTGCAGACGTTTCCATTCCCTTAAATCGGATCAAATCAGGTATCATACACCTCAGACTAAACAGTCTCACAGCGTTTCCGGAGAGGTGTTATTCACTGTTTTTACAGAGCTCTACAGTCCAGTCCTGGAAGTTTATAAAAATAAAATGTATGAAAATGACCCCAAAGTGCTGGAAAATGACCTCATACAGTGGTGAGGCAATGTTGAGCCAGCGCAACTGACACGATTCCGTGGGCCAGCGCTGTACGAAGCTGGCCGGCCCCAGTGATGGACATGTACATCAGGCCCCCAGGTATGCTAACACACGCCTGCCCACGGAGCAATAGTCCCCCAGCAGAGTGGTTAAGGTAAACAGATCGAGTTGCTGTGGTCGAGCGTGTTAATGGTGTGTTTATGAGCTTAAGTTGAGTGGTGATTTATCATGTCTAAACTCAGGGCTCACCTCTGCGTCTTGGTCTTGATCTAACTCGGACTCGGTCCAGTGTGTATGTGTGTGTGTGTGTGACATTAGACACAGGTGACAACATGGACTGAGCAGCGTGACCTCTTGGTGAACTGATTCTTAATGTCTCGACTGTTTCTGACCACTGAAGGGAAATGGAAAGCGGGAGAAGCATTTATTACATATTATCACCCCGTGTTTTTGTAGCCAACATGCCCTGAGCATTACCTCACCAGGTCTGCAGGCCTCATAGCTACAATTGCAAGGGAATAAATTCCTCCATGGTCGGTGTCAGATGACCTTCTATAGCCTCATGAGATATATATAAAAAAAGGCCATTGTGTATCCTTTCATATGGAGAGCGCAATTTACATCCAGTTTGTACACGAGTGTGTTTAGAATAGGCCCTAAAGTTTGTCAGAACAGGAGAACTGTCATTTATTAGTAGTGCAGGAACAATGGGGAGCTTGTCTCCAGGGGTGGTGGGGGCCAGAGGGGGCCGGTGGAGCCATGGGAGGGTGGCCTGAGATTGGGCAGCAGCCTCTGACCAAGAACAAGCCCCTGTCTGATGGAGAGAACTGCTGACCCTTCCTGAGTAAAATGGCACCTTTGTTTTGAGGTGTATGTGTTTGTGCCCGTGTGTTAATGTGTGTGAGGGAGAAGAAGAGAGGTTTTTCAAAAGCTGGGAGCGCTGTAAAGTGTTTTTCCCCTTGGTGCTTTGGTGATTTTCCCTCCGTCCGTGATTTTCTCAAAGCTTCAAGTTTTTCTCAAACTATTGAGCCACTAGGGAGACCTGTTACAAATGGAGGTCAGTTAATAACACAATTTGAAAAACTTTTCTTTTTTCCCCCATTAACAGTGTCTTGACCATGAATAAGTACTTTTTATTATTAAAAAAACACAAGTTTACATGCTTTAATGAATAATGACACTATAACACCACAGAATAATGGCATTAGATTATAATTAACCTGTCGCTTGCTACATTTTAGTGGGTAATGGCAACAGATTGCTGATTTCCTACAGAAAAACCACAGCTTAGCGTTAAGTGGGATTGAGTGGGGGTATCATTCTGCTTAGGGAGTTATCAGGAAGTGGGAGGTTGAGAGAGGCCGACAGTCAGTGCTTGAGAGACTGCGGCTAGGTGCTTTTGGAGGACTGGTGAACATGATTTGGGGGATTCTCTGGGTCAGACACTCTAAATGCTGTCGTCACAAACAACCCTCTGTTATTCTTCATTAATTGACTTTGCTCTCATAGGATCCACAGTTTAAATGTGGCATGCCTCCATTTTGACTGTCCTATCCTATCCTATCCCTGACCTCCTGTGTAAGCATAGCCACACTGTGGGAGGATGGGTGGAGGGGTCTCTCCACACACACAAAGCATAACCAGCGAAAGGCTCAGAGCTCAGCACAGCAGCATCTCTGTCAGCTCAGACACAGACTCCAATCATCCCTGCACCACAGGGAAGCTGCATGCACCACCCATCTCAATACAAGAACACAATGGAAGAGAAGTGAATAAGACAATAGTCAAACTGGAGAACAGGCAGGTGACGGAGCCACTGGAGTGTAGCCACGCACACTTTTTTTTCAGTTTGTCTCCATTTGAAACACACCGTCACATGTTTTCTTGACCTGCCCTGTGCATACAAAAATAGTCTGCAATGCTTTAAATACCAGACATGTTTTGTCTCAAGAACTGACCTCACTTGTTCTTTTCACGCTCCCGTTTTGGAGGGAAAATTCCTCCCTTTGTGTTCTGCCCTCACAAATGTCACATTCCACCAAACCTGTGGCAACACTGGGCCCTTTACTTGGGTGGGTGTGGGTCACCACGGCAGCATCACTGCATTTCAGCGAGTCACACCTACACGTAGTAAGCCATCCTCATTCAGGAGTTGTCTGTCCCCCCCCCGTCTCATTTGATCCACGCTTTCACTCCTCTCCCCCTTTCTTTCGTCCTCCGTGGGGTGGATAAAGGACACATTTTCAGTGTGAAGAGGACCGTGAAATTTCCTGTGTGACCTCCCTGGGACACAGCAAGACCACCAGGCTCCTCAGTTCACTAAGTATGTGTGTGTTTAGTCCTGCACCCCTGCATGGAGGGGATCTGTGTGACGCTGACAGCTTTTGGTGCGTGCCTGTTGTGATGTGGTTCATCTGAAGAACACTCACTGTGCCCACGTTCCCCTCCTTTTCATATAAAAAGTCCAATTAAGGTAGATTGTCGAATGTCGTGACATTCGGGGAGGGTGTGCACAAATGATCGTGTCTTATAAAAGCTCCAGGCTCGGTGACTGGGTGGCAAATGCTCTTTGTAGGCCTGTCCAGGAGGCGTCAGGCTGCCACAGTGAGCCCCAAACTGCTGACAGACGTGGTGTGAAAGTGGCTGTGAGTGTCCCTGACAGAAGCCCAGATTACCCTGCAATGCCAAATGCTGTAATGACAGCTAATTTAATTACAGGCTATCCAGACGCCTCACTGTCATCAGTTCATTAATGTGCTGCTGCTGATTAAAACCTGACATGTGTTAGGTTGAACAAAGAACTTTTCTTTATTTTGCAGAACCATTGCTTTTGTGTGCCGCTGCAATGTTGCTCTACAGTCCAGTGGTTGTAACATGAAAATGTCTTTCCTTATTTCTTAAACTCTGCTGCGCCCATGTGGACAATGATGGCACAACTGGAATATAGTTTATTGGGACTGCAGTTCCTCCTGTTGGCCTCTTTAGTTTGGCGGCGCTGATGTTGTTGTTAATCATTTGCACATGGGGGTTTGCTTTCAGTGTGCTTGGTTGTCCTGCAAAAATATTGTATTCTAAAACTGATGCTGACACTGATGCTGACACTGAGTTGTATGTAGGGAGATTGGTTCCTCTTTCCCACTTTTAACCTAAACCTCTGTTTGGTGAGCAGGATGGAACACAGTGACAAGTGTGGAACCTCATCATAATCAGTGGCTGACTAGTTAAAATCAGTTACAGTTTCCCTGTTGTGTGTTTGGTATACTGACAGCACATCCAGCAAAGGTTAGTGTTGCTTAAATCATATTCAGTGAAATATTATTTTGCGATTTCTGTATAAATATTTCAAATGAATTAAAAAATCCGAATTGTATGTGCATGGGACTTTGCACGCCATTGTGTATAGCGTGCACCTCTTAGTCGTACATTAAATGTGTGAATAACCTCCACACGTTTTAGATTTAGATACGTCTATTGTCATATACACAGCGCAAATCCAAACTCTTACTTTATGAGTTCCCTTCACACAATAAACAAGTAAAATTAAATAAAAATAAAGGAATAAACTGAAATCCAAGCAGTAGAAAATAAATAATATAAAGTGAGCACTCAGCATGTGCAAATATTGTTTGTATTGTATAAACGTGCACATGATACATTGTTACAGAGATTTTGTTTCTACATTTTATGAAAATGTGCACGTCAGGGTATTGAAGGGCATTGGAAGGTTCAACAGTCAGTGATTCAGTAGTCAGACGGTCTGCGGATGGAAAGGATTTTTTTTTAAAGTCTGCTTGTCCTTGCTTTCACACTCGTGTCGCGTTTGCCAGATGGCAGGAGTGTGAACAGTGTGTGCTGTGAGTGGGTGCGGTCCTTGATGATGAACTTAAACACACATTTGGTATAATCGCCCAGAAAAAACATTGCAGCTCGAACCAGGTCTTGAGATATTTGTTTCTCACGGCCTTTACAGTTGCAGCAAAAGGACGATTCACACCGACAAATGCATACAAGGCGCATCCGATTGTTCTGAAAATGCAGGAGATTAAACATAAATATAAAAAAATGTTATATGGAGATATTTCTGGCTTAGTTAATGTTTAGGGATTTTATAAGAGTAGATAAGAAGTAGTAAATGGATACACATTCAGGCTTGCTTCAGGCAGTCTTCACATCACCACTAGAGGTCAGCATTGTATCCTTGTCCTGAGACATACTGGAATACTCCACTCTTCTCAGTTAATGCAACATACATCAGTACAATACGTTTATTTATATTTGTTTTTTTTATTGTAATCCCCTTGGTGGCATGAGCAGTCTTTTATATTTTATGACATTTCAAGTGCATTACAAGGGACAGACAAGTGTGAGCTCTGCCTCATGTTGAGAACCTTTAGATAAAAGCCTTGATTTGACCCTCTTAATTACCTTCTTAATTCTATTATTTGCTCCCTCATTGTCTTCATTGTCACCGTACTGAACGCTGCTCTGTTCATTTCTTGGTGTGTGTGTACATTAGTTTGCAAAGTGCAACTCCCCGTGTTTTCCACAAGGTGTCTCTGTTGCATAAGACCATGTGACTGTGTTAACTTTTCGCCATTAAAAACTCAGAGGTGGAAGAGCTCTGTAGACTCCACACAGAAAAGAACATTCTCTGTTCTCTGAGCTTTGTCATTTTTTTAATTGGGATTTTTCAATCACAACATCAAGTAAGTCAGACTGCTACTGTGATTCCAGTACAGACAACACATTTGCTTCTGTTCCATTTCCGCTCACAACAACGCCACTCCTCAGTTGCACCACTAGATGGCAATGTGGCCACATGGAAGCCAACGTTCCTGAGGAAAGTAGAAGCTTCTCTGCGTGTCTGCAACCATGTGATCTATGGAGTAATGGATGTAGACTGGCATTATTATGTTCTTATTGCCCCTCATTCCAACTCCTCGGCCTTTGAAGATCAAAGCAGCCGTGTGCCTCTGTGTTTGCCGACAGTGATAAACCCACGGTGAACTTCAATAAAGCCAACTGCTCAATTTGTACATCTGTCGCCCCTTGCAAGATGAAATGCTGTGGAAGCAAGCGAAGTCGACTGGTTGTGCGGCCGCTTCTGGTGCGTTGCTTATACAAGAGCTTTCAGAATAATGTCAGCTAATTTTAAATGTATTATAGTGCAGTTCAGGGAGAGAAACAAGAGAGACAGCAATTGAAAAAGAAGCAAACAAGTATCAGCGTCCAGGTTTGTGTCTGTTGTTTGAATTGTGACACAGAAACTTGGCAAGTGCTGCGGCTCTTTGTTGGTGTTACTCCTCTGCCAGACATTTAGAACTCGGCGAATGAATACGAGAAATGTTCTGGCGACATGTTTAAGGAACAGGTGGGGCAGCTCATGTGTGGGTGACTAGTAATAGCACAAACACGACGACAATTACGGTTAGCTTCCCGCAGGTGTCCTTGTATTGTATTTATTCTTCCATGCACTGTACATGAAGCAATAATACCTACAAAAAGAGCCTACGCCACTACTGTCGGGGATATCATTTACTTCATCCGCTCCTTGTTTTGCATGAATTTCCTTTCTGCATATTGATCGGTTTCTTCTTCGTGCTGCACAAACGGACTTCCGTTTCCTCTGTGTGTGTGTGTGTGTGTGTGTGTGTGTGTACACCGCATTGTTGAACGCTGACCAGGTTGCTTTCAACAAATCACATTTATGACTATGTAGTTATTCAGGTTCCTGTCAGTTGGAGACCATGGGAAAGAGTTACAGGTTGTAATCAGAAGTGAATTGTTCACCGGGGTTTCATCCGTGTGCCGCGTGTGTGTGTGCACATGCAGTGTTTCATCAAAGTATTTTACCTGTACATGAAGTGTATTAATCATGTGTGGCAATGCAGTCTAGGTTAACAAAAGTTCACTTGTATAAACGCAGTGTGTGTGCGTTTGTGCGTGTGTGTGTGTGTGTGTGGGAGAGCGAGAGCGAGTGTGCACTTTGCACACACATAGCCACACCTCTTTTACTGGCACTAGTGTATGTCAAGTTGTCCCTAATCTTCAGGAAATCAGATCTCTCCCTTTTGGTTTCGTCAGTAATGAGACTTGAGCCACCTTAAAGAGCTGCGCAACAAGGTTGTGTACACACCTACAGAAATGCATAGACACACAGGCCTCTGCATCACTGCCGTAATGTTTTCAACAATACGTCGTCTTCCCATCATCAAATTGCTCTGCCTGCTGTTTGCTTTCCGGTCTGTGTGGAACTCTTGTTGACACTAGCACTGTCATCAAGTCTCGTGCATTTTGGTTGCAACACTGCATAACACAGCTGCTTATCTTTGCTATATCTCGCCGCTCTCTCCAGGGTTATTCATCTCTTCCTTGTAATCGATCAACTAAATCCCTCAGCAGCTCCCCATAACAGCTACCGCGTACTAGTTGAGCTGTGAACCTGACCAGACGTGCCCAGGGCAGGCACGCCGGCACTGCAGGAGCTCTGTTGCCTTCAGGGGCAACAACTGTGTTTTCCCCGTTCTGCTTATTGCAGACACTATGTTGAGGCATGGCAAGGCGGGTAGAGTGAGCAAACCAAAGGGTGGGGCGAGATATGAAGGAGGAAGTCTGACGGTATATCTGTCTAGTCGATGGTTCGAGTAAACCTTCGTCTACTCTGCACGTTAATCATTGACTCTGGCCTTCACTGTCCTTCTGTACTTTGCAGGTGGGCCTTTCATCTTGAGGATTATTTTAACATTTAAAACCTGCAAATACATTTTCTCGCTCTTGCATCGACCACGTCTTGCAACTGTGCCCTAAAGCATAGCACAGGGAGCGTTTAGCACTGAATCTTTCTGCGCTGTACATTTGCTCTCTCTGGTTTATGTTAATAGGGTGTTGTTAGTGGCAGCAGCTCCTTTACAGGCCTTTCTAAAAGTGTATGTTGCACCCCTTCACTTAACACTTTTTTTTGTTACCTTCCACAGGTCCATCAGCCATTAAAATCCAGGGGGAGACTCTGTCTCCTCCTCCTAACGCATCTTCCCTCAGACAGTGCTGCAGCAGCAGCAGCCTAAATGGAGTGCATGTGTGCATAGGAGTGCATAAACAACAACGTATACAGACAAGGAGGACATTAGCAGCGGTGCACGGCTGTTGTGGCGTAGGAGGGGATTTTGTGTGAGGTGGACTCCTCCGTCGTAAATGCTGCTAACCTAACCTCTTCCAGACAGCTCTCTCTCTGAGACACACACACACACACACACACACACACACACACCAAGCTGCGACATGAAATCTAAACACCGTTTCCCAAAATGTGAAAATGTGCGCCTATAAAAACACACCGCTATATTCGATATACACACACCTATATTTGATTTCTCACATCAGGAAAGACACTGTGTATCATGCGTTATGCGTGTCCAGTCCAAGACGGCGCAATGCGTCAGAGGAGGAGCTGCGTACTCTTACTCAGAGGCCCGACAAAGAGCCTGGCGGCCTTAAGGACAGGACAGGGGTCACTCAGGTGAAGCTGAACTTTTCCACAAACTTTTCCCAAAACTGCGGCGCCACACATCAGACCAGTTGGCCTGTGCTCTGGTGGGCTGGGTATAGTTTAACCAGGGAGGAGATGCAGGGAGCCGATTTTGGAAAATGTGAGTGAGGTGGTCAGGGACCTGGTGGTTACTGATGGCAGGCTTTTCCTCGCGCAAGCTGCCAGCTTATCGACCCTAGCGATGTGAGCGCGCGATGGCCAGTCCCTCGGCTCTCCTGGGTTTCCATGTCCCTCGTGTCCCTCGTGTCCACCGAGGCAGCGTGAGTGGTAGTGGCACGCCAATAAAGCACCACATGCTATTGATCGCGACGTATCAATGGTTCCGTTTCTCTCGCTTGCATTCAGTGATTCATGAAGATCATAATGATAGATGATAATGATAGATTAGGAATAGATTCCCTTTAATCATTTAAAGAAATGGTTTGCTTAATAAAATAAACTCTCCATGAGGGTGGAAGTACTTTTCCGACTGAGAGTTTAAGTCAACAATCGAGTTGTATTTGTGTTTTTGCCTTGGTTTGTTAGCGAAAGCTGTGGATCATTGTGGAGCAGATTTATTTGCCAGTCCCCATTTCTCCCCACCTTCACTATCACCTTCCCTCTCTCTCTGCCTCCTTTGACTGAGCTCTTTAGGAAGGAGCTCTAGGGGCAGCATTTGTTGAAGAGACACATATAAACAGGCATTAAAAGGCAGCGTGGTCTTAATTAACTGAAGCAGCTCATGTTCGGTGTGATTGTGTAATGTTTATTTTTCTGTGTGTGTGTGCGTGTGGGGGGGGCGTGGTGTGTTGTCAGGCCACCGTGCTAATTGCCTTGCCTGAGTTTTATGACCCTATGCGATGCAAAAATACGGCCGACGTGAGACGAGCGGAGGACATTAGCACAGAGGCAGGAGAGCGGACGCATGTCGCGGGGACATTAGTCACCGTCACCAAGAAAACATGCAAAAGCAACCATGTATATGAACTTAGTCTTTTTTTTTTTACCCTGACACAAAACGTTGGAAATAGGAAATCAAAAAAACTTGTAACAATAGCAACAGAAAACGCATGACTAGGCGGGGTTCATGAGCCAATGTGCAGCAGTTACGTTTAAGCTGTCGTCTGGTTCCTCGTCTGAACAGTTTCTCAGTGTCGAGGATCCTGCAGCGATTATGAAAGCAAAATAACCGTCTTCCCCCCACCCCTTTTTTTTCAAAACTACCGTCTTGCTGTACAGTGAATCAATGACACTTGACACAGTCATAAGGGAGCTACAGCAGCCATAAAAACACCTTACGATGTCTGGCTTTCTGTAACCAGGCTATTAAGCTGTAAAGCCCTATTGTAAAAATCTAGATTGAAGCGACACAGATGAGGACAAGAGCAGAAAAGATAAAAAAAAAAGGGCTTGCTCAGCCATACTTTCATAAACCTACTGTGGGCTTGGTTTTACCGGTAAGCACACGGGGAAATTCTTTGAATTCCCCAGCCTCACACCCTCACTCTACTTTTGCCGCCCCGCAGTCAATACCCTCAGATAGATGGTCTTGTTTGTGGCACATTTGACGTCACAAAGAGATGGATTAGTTCCTCAAATGGGCGAGTCATTGTTTTTCTTGAAATATATTCCACTTTATAATTTGTACATTGGACTGTGTCTGTAGATAAGAAAGCAGAGTATAGGATCGGTGCTTTTAATGTCGCACTGGCACTCGATTATTTCCACTATTGCTCTGTAGGTGGGCTAGATCACACAGCTGTCTGACCGCACTGTGCAAGTCATCCACGTCATCCATGTGTAAGTTCTCCTACTCTTTCCCTTTGTCCCTCCTGCTCCTCTATCTATCTTTCTGTAATTGTGTCCCAGACTCAGACATGTCCATAAATAAACGGGGTCTCCTTCTCCTCAACCAGACCCAAGCCATGTTTATGTTCAGGCCTGTGTTGGGGGGGGTGGGGGGAGGGGGCATCTGGACCACGGGGCCTGCCTCACAAGCTCTCTGAGCTCAGGTGGATTCAAGATGTGCCACCAAACACCAGCATCTGCTCCATGGACTAACACAAGCTTAAAGCATAACCGCCGCGTCACAGGAGATATATTTTTTTAAACTTTTTTTTTTTGGAGATAGACAGTCCTTGACTCAAGTCCAGCACACTGCATAACTCATGTTCTCAAAGTATAAGATGCTCTCCCCTCGTCTCTGCAACATCAATACTTGCACATTTCAGTCAGGGTGGCGTCATCTTCATGTCTCTGCTTTAATTTTTACACAATCTCTTAAGAAAGTGACATTGGAGGGGACTTTGGATGGTTTATTTCCATGAAGTGGATGTGGTCTCATGGTCTTCATTTCATTTGGTCCAGGAGCCATGCCATTAAAACTAATGAACACTTATTACCCCCGAGTTGGATTCCCAGCTCATTGCTAAACATCCCCTCTGTAGCTGTTTGTTTTACTTGTACCTGATTATTCAAACAGAGCAGTAAAACATGTGGCTAAGCCTCAGCCTCTGGTCTTTACAGGTTGCCTCATAAACAGTTTGATCTATGATACGTGATTGGACGTGAGAGACATAGTGTGTGTGCGCGCGCTCGTGTGTGTGTTTAATGAGCAAACACGGGTGGTCTTTTGGTTTGTGATTGTGATGCTGCGGACGGACGTCGACATTTCTGTTTTCATAATTCATAAATGTAATAAAAAGAAATAAAACCAAATGCTTTTAGTTCACGAGAAATCCGCCTCTACAGTTTGACCTCCTTGTCCTTTCCTTGCGAGCTAACATCCACGGGGTCTGCTCGCTCGATCAGCAGGTGTCGGGTCGAAATCAAGTTTGTGCGTGAGTTCACGTGCGTTGGTGTTTTTGTGTACGTCAGATCGACAGCGTGTGCGTTTCTTTTTCCTCTGCCGAGAACCCTGCGAAGCGCGCGTCCGATCGAACAGCTTGGGCATTGTTGAGGAAAGGAAAGAGTTACCCCATCACTTGTGGTTTTTAATATGATACACTCATATGGAAAGCATGGTCAAATAAATAGCGTGTAAAGTTTCCGCGTGCTTGTACCAATCCATCAAAAAGAGATGGTGCTCAAACTCTTACCCTCCCTCCACCCTGTCTGACTGCTTTGCCCTCACCAAATGCTGTCTGACTGCTTTGCCCTCACCAAATGCCTCTGACAAATCCTGCAGCCCCTGTCATCCCCTGCTGGAATTCCCCTGGAGGTAGAGTTGGCCATCCAGACTAGTGTTAACCTAATTAAATATTGTCAGAGGGCATGCCACTTAATGGCACCTTTGTTTGGCAAATAGAAGGTAAAATAAATGTGCACCTTTTCAGAGAGAGAGAGAGCAAGAGAGGTCTGAGACAGAAAATGAAAAATGAGAGGAAAGATGCAGACAGACGAAAAAGAAAGAAAATCCTATCTACTTGATGCCAGTTGCATTACCTGTGCAGGAAGCGTATCAGCCCTTTTTTGGGTGAAACCCTATATGACCAAATTATAAGGTAGAGACTCATGGGTTGCCATGTCTAGGTCGAAGCAGTCGTCGTATTACATTTCACCTTACATGCTATCATTGTAAAAAATCTGTAATTAGATCTACAGCACAAGGCGCCACACCTATAAATCTAGTACAATATAAAGGCCTGTGTTGGCCTGATATTCAGACTCCACCTACGTCACAGGCACAGCTGGCGCACTGTGTTTGCGTGTGCGTGTTTGTTTGTGTGTGCTCACCAGCAGGTTCTAGACTACATCGGTTGCACCCTGTTGCACAGCATCATTCCCCCAGCTTTGCTCCAGAGTTTGGAGATCTCAGCGGACCCTTGAAACCTTACAATATGACCCTTGCCCCGAACAAAAACATAGAACACACTGGCAACCCAACACACGATGGCAATGGCAGATTAGCACATTATGCGCCCTCAGCAGCTGGTGCAGAAGAACGTTAAGACACAGAAAGCAGAGGAGATGCTGTGCAAGCATTGTGAGCAAACACAGACAACAGACCTATGGAAAGAGTCTCGGGTCCACAGAGTGTCCTAATTGTAGCTACTGGGGGAGGAAATAGTGATTCCTCACTGCAGGGTCTTCCTCTGCTCTCTCCTGGTGAGTTGGTGCCTCTGAGGTTCCTGATAGAGTGTGTTTTTCTTGGAGTCCTCACAAAGTCGTTCCTCCTCCTTCCACACATCTGAAGATGTATTTGTCTTTTATTACGGAACAGATGACAGGGGTAATCCTTTGGTGTCTTGCCACCCCCCAACTGACTATTTACTTCCTCTTTTTGTTTTGCTTTCGCTCTCTCTCTCTCTCCCCCTTTCTTTGACCCCCCTCTTATCAGTCAGCTAATCCCTCCATGTACAAAATAGTCAATTGAGAAGCTTAGCTGACCATGTTGGATTGATGCAATGTGTGGAAGTGCAGTAAAATGGGCTTTGACTGACTCACAAAACAAAGAAAAGAGGGAAATGAAGCCTTTTGGTGCATTTCTTGTACCAAAGGCAAGCACATTGCTTCTGGGAGATTAGATATACACTGTTGAAGTGGCACAGACATGGAATCGAGAAAAAGGCCTGGTTTTGTTACACGAGTGGTTTATGTTGGGATTTTGGGACGTCACAGTCACACTTTTGTAACTGTAGCATTGCTTGCAGTCCTTAGCGTTCCCGACCTTTATCTTGAACGCAGCAAACGAATACATGCAGAGTTTCTGATCTGCTAGTTAAGATTAGACACAAATTACCTGGTTTGCAAAATAGTGCGACTATGATCCATCCAGGATAGTCACAATTTAAGGGGCGATAGCAGCTCCGCGGTTGAGGGAGTCTTCTTTTGACTGGAAGGTCTTGGGTTCGATTCCCTGCTTAAAGCTAGTCTTCATTCACTGTCCCTATGTTCGTTCTCGTCGTCATCCTTTTGTGTTTGGAGACTGTTGGACAGTGTAGCCAACTACTTTCAGTGACAAGTAACGAAAACCAGCCTGAAAAGACTCTACATATCAGCAGAACATGTGTGTATTATCACTTGTATCCATTGACTGGCGACTTCCCTCTTGGAACATAATCATAGTTATGTCAGAAAGTCCCTAGATTTGTTACTAGTCAGAAAAAAAAAGTTGCAGAGTGTCTGAAAAGCTGCCGAATATATCGATAAAGTCACTAAGTTGGAAACATTGTGTGGTCTGTGTACTTTGTGGTATTTTTTTTTAAATTTCTCCTAAATTTCTTTTACTTTTTACAGACCTAATGTGCACTATAGCATTTTGAGTCGTTTTGGAGGATTTCATATGGATGGAGGCCTTTCCTGAAATGATGCCGTGTTTACAGGAAGGTTTTTCAGAATGGCAAAGAATAGGGTGGATCGGGTCTTAACCCCATGTTGCTCCTGACCGCTGTGCTGGCAACACGTGAGTGGGTATGAGAGATGTGAAGTGCTGCACATAGATGAACGTGCGAGTGGCAAAAACTGAAGTGTAAAGCAGTTTTGCGTAGTCATCAGGACTAGAAACGTGCAATAAAACTACGGACCATTTACCACTTAATCTGCAGCACAATTTCAATTAAGAGAACGTCGGATACTTTCTGCCAAAGTCGGTACTTTTGCGGTTGCTTTCACTGTTATCTAACATTTCATGAGCACTAACTCGGAGCGGGTTTCGGTCGGAGCTTTTCTGACCGTCCTATGAAGGAATCCAAACACGGCACACCGTTTTCTGCAGTACAAGCATCTAATCCGACCCTAAGCCAAATGAGTGGCAGAACATTTCTGCTATGAAGTTTGAGATTCGGCTGGGGGTGAGAGAAACACTTCTCTGTGTACAAAACATAACCAGAGATGCCTTTTGGAACAGACGCCGTGCTGTGCTGCTAGGAGAGGAGAGACGAGGTGAGCGAAAGGGAAGAGGGGGTAATTGCCACATTAAGGGAAAGGAATTCAAAATAAATGTAATCTCCCAAACCCTTTCACCCCCCAAGAGGTTTACAGTGAGCATGCCGCATCTTGTTATGAGACACAAGGAGAGCACAGAGAGAGTGAAATGGAGAAGAGGAAGAAAAAAAGGGTGAAATGCTGACTGAGGGAACTGACTGGCTCCTCACCAGTTTGAACTTCACACAGTCGGGGCAACCATGTATGCCGTCTCCGAGTCGGTTGTCCTATATTATCTTTTGATTAGTTGGTTGCCTTCTTGAAAGTCACTTCATCCTGTCCCTTTTTTTTTTTTTTTATGAAAATAACGTGACGTGAGTCGATGCCTGAAAGCCACATTAAGGCTGTGTCAGCTGACGGGGTGTAGAGGCGGGGTTAAAGGCCTGCTGGATTCTACTGTATGTTATCGTGTGGTTTTGGCTCTCTCTGGGACATATGGTGTGGTGTATTTTTGTAATGTAATCATTCCTCCTCCTGCAACAACACTGTTAAAACGCTACGCATGCTGGGGCAAGGATTCAGTCAACAACCAGCTGACCTCGCCACAGCAGAGCATAAACAATAGACCCAAGGCCTTGGCAACACACATGGACACACATTGCCATTGCCCAGCACTATTTTTTGCCTTTTTTTCCCCCAGAGCTGTTTATTTCTTCCAAAATGTGTGACATTTACTCCTGAAATTCTTAAAACAAATAGATGTCTGGTATGTTTATGAGTCCTTTTAATAGCTGGTTCAAACTTGGGTCAAAGATGTATACGTGTGGGCCCTTTTTAGTGGGTTTATTAGTATTATTTACTTGCTCGAATATAACCCGCTGGCTTTTTTGAGGCGAGTCATCCTCCGCTGTCGAGGAGGAACGGCAAGGTCAGCTGCAGTTCTTTCCGCTGCAGAAGTAGGTGGAGTGACATCGATCCTCCTTTCAAGTAGTAAAGGCAATTATGCCAACCCTGCATATCTTGTCTGTCTTATCAGCTGTAAATATTAATGTGTACATAGTTCAAAAACAGGTCATTGGTCTCCTCATGGGTGTTAAGATACTGTTTGTTAATGGTGTTGCTACACTCCCCCGCCTGTTGGGTGTTTTACTTCCAGGTTGCAAAACAAAACAAAAATGCGAATGGAATATAGGCACAGAGCATTAATTACAGCTTCCGCTAAAATATAAGCCAACTAACTTAACTTCTGGTCAATTGTCGCCACGGGGAAACTTGGACTTTGATTAAAACGTCCGATAGCGATTTACATTGTCCTTTAGTAATTGTTTAGTTAGCCCTGAGGGATTCAAAAATGGCCTTAGAATATGTATTTCAGCGTCGTGGGTTTGATTTGCCACAGATTCCAAATGTGACAGAGCCTTACCACGACATCTACGGGTGAGATTGCATAATTGTTAACAATAAAGATAGAACATAGACACGGCACATACGAACAGTTCAGTAGCAGCCTTTTTGCCATTTGCTAACTGCATTGTCTTAAAGAGCGACTTCTGATTTGAGAGCGATGCGTTGTTCAGAGCTCCACTCTGAGCTCAATGGGGGGAACAAAACAGCCTGGGTTTTGTGGCGCTGACAGGCTGATTTGGTGTGATGGGGTGCCCTGTGCATGGACATGGACATGCTAACCCCTTGGCTGCTGGCTGAACACTGTGCTCTGTGTTGATGGGGGATATGGGCACACAGATCATGTTTCCAGCAGAAGCAGGAAGTGAGAATTGGAGGGTTCCTGCTACCAGGCCCCTTCTTTCCTCCTGGTCCTACATGGAGCTAAACTCAAACCATGTGTGTTCTCACCCTCTGGACGTCCACACACAGCCGGCCTCGCTGCATGGCTGGCTCGTTGGCAAGTGCTGTGGTCTTCTTGTGATCTGAGGAAACATTCAGTCCCTCCCTCTTGCCATTGTTATTTGAATCCCTTCTCTGTGTAACTCCACTGGGGTCTTTTGGGGAAAGTGGTAAGTGATTCCTCTCTGTGTCCGGTCTCTAAAGACACACCCCTCCCTTTCGGAGCTTTCATTTAAGGTTAGACACACGATGAATGTGACTGGGGAAGTACAGTAGTCTGTCCCCAGGGCCAAAGGTCATTTCCTGATATTCAAGCTGCCACAGGTTAACTAGGACCAGATTAAGAAAAACGGCTTAAACTCACAGTGACAATGGAGGAACTAAGCCACTCAGCTCAGTGATTACATAGACTGATTTGCGTTCATTATTAAGCCAAAGGGAAAATGCATTACTTATCATTACAAATAAAAAGAAAATACAAACAATTGAACAAATATCTCCATTGATATGCACTCACTGTGTGTGATCGACGGTCAATCCGTTGGTCTGGTCATCAAACTGCACCTTTACCAGATGTTTTCCATTTGTGCGCTGCAGCTTCTTCCTTCCCTGTGTAACAGTAATGATTGTGTGCAGGGTTGTAGTCATGTGGCATGTTCTGGCATGGGAATACACCGAAGATAAAGTATAGGTGTTGATGGAAAGCGAGGCTGTATGAGACTGATTAGGTGAAATACCTGTCTCTGCTCTCGATCCTTCCACATCAAAACGGCTGTTTACAGCAAACACAAACTGATTAAGGGATAATCTGTGAAAAATATATGTGCCACTTCTCTCTTTTGTTCACTCTCCTCTCTCACTTACTGGCTTTTCTTGCTCTTATGTTTTTAAGACGGCAAAGGCATGTACTTTTTCCACTCAAATTAGCACTTTTTTTTTTTTAATGGGTAAAGTCATTGACGGGCTCTTTTTGCCGTTGCAGGCAACGTTTGTCTTTCTGCTTTTGACAAGAAAGTTAAAGAAGGAACGACTGTGGTAGTTTTACATTGCAAAGTCATTTGACCTGGGATTTAATGGCACCAATGAAGGGCTGCAGCAATTGGGCCACACATTTCTAGGTGACCTCTTGAACCAAACTCTCTAACGTCGGTTTTCGTTTTGCTGCTGCTGTCAGGCGTCTTGTTAAGACTGTGTTTCTTCCTCATTCCTCTTGTCTTCTTCATGTGAAATTCGCCCCCGAGCCACTTCAGACCAACCATTTTTTGCGAATGAGACACATTGTATGGACACCTGTGGGGCCTCTATTTCCACTGGTGGGAATTGAGGAGAGCGTGGTAGCATTGCCAGCTTTTAATTGAGATGCGTTGACTAATCGCTCAAGGATTAGGCTCTTAGACAAGGCCTCTTTCATTCTGACACTCCATAAACCACAAAGACTGGAGTGGAGATGGAGAGGACAGGGGAAAGTACATTTTTTAAGGGTTGGGGGGGGGAGTGCAGATGGCATACTTTACCTGGACGTGCTGTGTTTAATCATGCCTGAGTCCTCTGAGTGTACACACACACACACACACACATACAAACAACTCACAGATATGTCCTGAGGCTGGATCTTTCCCCAGTCTGGAGACAACACTGCCTTTTTCTCACAGCAATCAAATTGCATAGGGCTACTACAGTTGTGCTGTCCTGTCCAATTAATCGAATAAAGTGAATAAATGAAATCGGGGATTGCTTGGATTCGAACAATAAAACTATTGTGGCCACCATCTTTATACCGCACTACTCTCGCCGTGCTGAATGAAGATGACATGTCCTCTGGAAACCTTGCGTTTCCCCGAGCTCACTCACAAACGCGCACAGTTTTGTGTGTACTCTGACCGAGATTGAGTTGAGCGTGTTGTGTAGAGTTTGTGTACGTGCGTTTGGGATCGTGCTGTGGTCCTGTATATTGTTGGATGTAAATGACGCGGGGCTAGTGAGGACTCCTCGGTGTAGCTCAGACCTGATGTTGCCCAGACCTCTCTGCTGTGTATTGTCGCGTTTGATGAGGTCATCCCTCACACACAGACGTGTGCATACGCATGCACATGCTATACGGATGCATACACACAAAGGTGACACGTGTATACACAACTGTACAGGCACAGTAATAAAGCGAGAGAGAAAGTTCCCTTTACGAACACAACACGTGTCCTTCACACAGGACATATACAGTTGAAAGGATATAGTAAATAAATACATTTCAACAGGCCGCGCCACTATTTCGGTAGACACCAAATGCAGCGCCAACGCTGTTTATTATGCGGCTGGTAAAAGTATACACGAAAAATGCTGACTAAGACAGAACATACTGTATGCATGGAATACATTGGCAGTTTATTTTTTATTTTTTTTTACATTTTGCAGAGAATTTGTGTAAGCTATATGTTTCATTGACGGAGAAATGACGCAGGCTCAGGGAGAGAACACTGCAAGCAACACACGACAAAGCTTCAGATGCACACTTAAAATAATCCCCGGTGATCTGGTTTCCCTGCCCATGTGCCACCGTATCTCTCTGCATGCTCAGCGGAATCATGCTTCCAGCCGCACCATATTTCACACACACACACACACACACACACAAACAGTGTGCAACAGTGTGCAACAGCCATTTTTAAGTAAAGACTGTGATATTCAGGGACATTGCAAGAGAGAAACATGGATTTTCTACACAATGTGCTTTTGTTTTCTGGGCACTGAACCTGCCAAGGTGTGACATGCAGTTTTTCCTGATTCTCCGTTTGCACAGTTTGCCTGTGAGTTTCAGGCTTCACACACCTTTCAGAGAAACCTGCTACACGCTAAGCCCTGTTTGAATAGACCAGTTCAGAGCAAGCATAGGCCTGAGACAACCTTGTAACATGACTAAATACGGCAAACAATGCTTTTTCTCTTTTTTTTAAGGGCTTCTGTTAGGGTAGCATGTTCCAGAGGTCTTCCTTTGTTCCCTTGATTAAGTCTGCCTCAAGTGTCTGTTTGCACAAAGCAACATTAAACCAACGGACCGGGATCTTCAAATGCTTTTCTTGTGATTTGTCTTAGCAGCTGCCAGTGGACTATTGTGTTCTTTAAACCGAGTACACGTTACACAGTGGTAGCACCGGCTGAAGCAAATACACGAGGACGTTGTCATAGAGTCTTTATACCTGTAAGTTTTCAATCCGATTCTCCGTACTGTGTTTGCCCTCGAGAACCTACCCATGGCCCGTTGTTTGTGCCGTTGAAGGAGCAGCTCTGAGGTTGCTGCCAACCTGACACTGCACCTTGTCTGCCGCTTCACTCAGCCGGTGGGGAAAATGATAACAAAGGAAGTAAATGAAATAGCAGTAAAGCATTTGCGGTCAGGGAGATAGAAAACGGAGACATACTTTACAGAGAATGGGAGGGGCAAGGTCGAAGCGGAGGCTGCAGGATATGAATAGGTGTCTGTGAGTGTTAAAAGGCTGTGTTTACGAAGCACAGGGCTGGGAACTAAGTGTTCGGCCCTCCAGGTGTGTGTGCCCATGGTTGTCGGGGCTTGTGAGGCCCGCTGCGGAGGTGGCTCCATGACAGCAATAATGATAGGTTGTGGCGGGTGAAGACATGAGTGTGTTTGTGTGTGTGTTTGTGTGTGTGTGTGAGTGTGTGTTGCTGTAGGCAAGTGTAAGCTTGGTTCCTGATGACATACACATTCTCACACACACACACAAGTCAGCAATATTCCTTATACCAGACGTCACACCCCGCGCAGCGCAGGTGAAAAGAGCCAACTTCTACAAGTTTGAGGGGGTCAGGTCGTCCTCAGCCAGTGAGCTTCATGTCAAATGCAGCCTCACACAGACACAGACACAGAGGTCAAGTTCAGGATGACAGGGTCAAGTGCCTCCGTCTGTCACACTGTCTGTCTGTCTGACTGTCTGTCTGACTGGCCCTGACCTTCGAAACTGAACAAGATAATCTGTGTTTTTAGTTCTTACATCAACTTTAAAAAAAAAAAAATTGAATCCAAGCTGTGGTTTGTTGATTGAAAGTCAAAATATGCCAACTGCAAAATAAACGAAATAACATAAATAAATAAATTAAATTGAACGTTATGCTCTGGAAGACCATTTTGTAAAAGACGCGTCCGCAGTTTGAATTTTGAAATGACCAAAAGCGCACCCGCAATTCTGTCTAATAAACAAGGAACCTGTTGTCCTGTTTTAGCGGTCATTGGCAGTGTAAAGCTAAACAAAATAAGGGTATGCTGCAAAATAAACATTATATCCCTGGTTTGGGCCAAAGAAAAGCCTTGCGACTCAAGACCTTGAACACTTTCAAATATAAAATCTGTCTTGAAAAACCCCCTTTTCACGTCCAGAAGGTTGCTTGTAAGAAATACCATATCAATATTCAGACTTAATTTCCGCCAAACTGAATCCTCTAAAATCTCATTCTGTAGTAGTTCACCGATCAACACTTGCATGCGCGTAGAAATTAGTTTTGTTTTATGACGAGCACATACCTGGAGGTCCTTCAACTACCCCTCTGCCTGTGATTTACGGGTAATAGTGCTGCTTGACAAAGATGCTCATTGTTGTGGCTCGCAGCGAGGCCTCGTGTCTTGGGGGGGACACAACATGCTGCGGCTCGATGCATCACACAATAAAGCTCTCAGCAGGACCTTTTCAGAGCCAGGGCCTTCCTCAATGGTCTCACCACTCCGGCCGCATCCGCTTGCCTGGCACTGCGCTTGTCTGTTGTGTCATACCGCAATATTTGGAAAAAAACTACTCGCAAACAGAAAGACAGGAGAAAGGGAGAGGGAGAGACACAACAGGCAAGCCATTGTCTTGTCTTGGAAAACTATTCATGTCTGATCATAAAGTATGAGCTGTGTTTTCTTGTAAGACAGTCGAGTTGGTGCTACTTCATGTCAGGAAGACTCGGCTACCACTTAACCTTTTTAAAGGTGCGACACATATGTAATTACGTTACTGATGTAGAAAACAAAGACTTTTTTTTTTTTTTGGCACTGAAAATGCCAACGTACCACATATCATGCTCAGGCAAAAACATTTATAAACTGACTTTGTGACAGTTGGTACGGTCTCGTTTGTCCTCTCACTCCACTTGTCAAGTGCATCCACATAAGTCCTCACGGGATTATTTTCCTATTATTATTCTCTTCCATTATTTTTCTATCTATTTCTATTACTAATGGGCACAAGTTCAAAAGACATAAAGAGGATATTTCCTGCTGTCTCAGGGCTTAGAGCTAGTTCAAAGCTATCCAACTGTTGACAACAGCTGGTCTTCTCAGGATCTCTGACTTTGTCAGGCTGCATAAAGAAGCTACTTATTTTCAACACTATATATCTCCCCATGTATTGTAGTAGAAAGCTGTGTGATTTAGAAAGTATTAAGCTGCCTGGAACCATATCAAAGCCTCTTTCTTCCATCTATGACTCTTGTTGTCTCTCTTCACTTAATTTCTTTTCCAGTCCCAGAGACAGCAGTGCCCAGAGGCAGCGTCAGTGCTCATATTTGTGATTTTGTTGGCAGAGGAACAATAGTTTAGTTTAGGCAGTGCATTCCTTATTATTGACACACTGGTATGGAGAAGGATTAGCGAGCACCTTGGCTTCTGATTCTGCAGTATTGGCTCATGAGCAACACCTGGGTGTATCCATGACAACAATGAACAGTGATTTCGCCACCAACTGGTTTGACAGAGAGTCTGTGGTGGTGCTTATTCAAGGAGGGTCATTTAAGAGTGTAGAAGTGGCACTTTTGTGTTGTGACGGTGCCGAGTCCAAGCTATTAACTCAAACTCCCCTGCTCTTGAATAAAACTCACGCAACACCACTTTTTACAAGTGTGCGTCCGGGATATTTGGTAGAAATTGCACCGTTGACATAGTGGTTTCTGCAGAAGGAGCCGGTCCCATTCTGACAGCCCTGATTACCTGCGTCCGGCGAGCCCACAAGTGCTCTGCGGTGAGATGGCCTGATAGCTGGGACTGAGGCAGCATTGTTACACAAGCAGATTTCTGAGGGTCTCCTCATGACCTGCTCCTCAATCTTATCTGCAGGAGCCCACAGGACCCATATCAAGCATCATGGAAAAGACTTCCACTGACATCATGGCAACAACAAAAAAGAAAGCGTGGCGCAAAGAACAAACCAGGGAGGGCAAAGAACAAGTGTGTTGTTGTTTTTTAACAATGAAATACAATATTAAATCGATATTTCTTTCTTTCTTCTTAAAAAGTGTTGTTTGCTTGTTACGTCACATGCCGTCTGTTATGGATGTCGGAAACATGAGCTCTCCAGGAGCAGCTGCAGTTGTGTCGGGTTCAATATGAATCCTCCTTAAAAAGCAGGTGTCAGCGCTGGTTAATTACTTTGCACTGGAACTGAGACGTTGATTCATCCGCCGAGCTTCTGCGTCCTCCCCTGAGTTGTGCACAAACCTTGAGACTGAGCGGACGGATATGAAAAACAGACAAACACAAAGTTGCTGCCTGCACCTCCGAGATGTGGCAACAGTTTACAGCAGAAACTTAATCGCAAACTTCTTAAACTGTGTTACCAACAGGCACTGATTTAAAAAAAAAAAAAAGACATTCAGTGCATTCGATTGCACTGTTGCGTGCCGTTGGAGGTGATGTTGGTTTGCACGGCTAGACGGCTGACAAATATACCACGGAAGGGGAAAAATCTTGTCAGTTTGTCGTCTACCTGAGTCACTTAATTATCCCGCTGACTCACTGTTAGCTCACCTGATGCATGTATGTTTTTCTGGTACCCTTACCAGAGGGCCTCGCACAATTGTGTTTTCAGCAGCTCACGGCCGATGCAAAACGCCCGTTTGTATTTATTTATTTATTTATTTATTTATTTATTTATTTATGTGATACATTATTATGTTTTCTATCTTAATTTACCGTTTTGGAAACGTATTTGTAGGAATACATATTCCAAATAATTCAACTTACCTACATGTTAGGGAAAACTCTCAGGCAGACGATGAGCGACGAGTGTTGCGTTTAGTCCATTCTATAGAACAGTTTTCTATGTTCAAAATAAAAAAGTCAATATCTCAAATCTCCTTTACTACCATGGTCCCCATCCTCCTTCACTTTCCTTACCAAATGTTTTAAAAGTCTTATCTAAACATTTAAATATAATGATTCCTCCTTCCGTCTGTCTTTGGAATCAGGAAAAACTACACAAGTATTGAAGCATTAAATAATAATTACTAATTAATTCAATAATTACATTCTTTTTCTGTTTGCTAATCAGTTGCTTTTTTTTTTTTTTTTATCAAGCTGCTCGGTAGATAAAGACTTGTCACTCTGCCTAGAGGCGGCAACAGTGAAATAGCAACTCATTCTGCACTAAATAGAGACACAAAGGATTAAAACACTGAAAAGGTCAAGTGCAAGTGTGAGTGGGTAGCCTGCTAAAAATAGCACTCGCGTTGCGAAAGAATAACAAACGTGGAATGTTCTTCCCGACAGCTGAGACAGTCAGGACACGTCGTTTTCCGCTGGACATGAGGGCTGAGTGGACTGCAGTGGAACTGGACCTTGTCTCTTTATGAGCCCACGGCGTGTGGTTTTGTTTGGCACTGTCCCTCGTTGACGCCGTCACCTTCGCATGCCTATTAGGTCGCTGTCCAAGAATGGACAATTTTTTTCTTTTTCTTTTTCGTTGTGGGTGTGTAATTGACGTGTTCTCCTCTCTTCCTGCTGATAAGGATGTTTGATTCATACGGCGTGCATGTGTGCTCTACGCGTCCTCATCCCTGGGTGGGCAGCTCGGCACGCTGCCTCGAGTGTTGCGGTTCTAACCGTGGTCTTCTGGTGTGAGGGTAGCGTGGGAAGTTTGGTGAACTTCCTGACCCGACGCATCCACGCGGCACATCGGCCCTCGTCACATGACAAAGGAATGCGCCGCGTCTTTTGTTTTAGCGTCCATGGCACTCATGAAGTTGAGAGCAATTTTGCATACTATAGAATATCACAAGCTTGGCATTTTGCCTTCCCATTCTCTCCCAGTGTTATTTCCAAACAGGATTTGCGGGCCACTCTCTCATGCATCTTTTAAATCACTTCAAGCACTGCTGAAGCCTTTTTCACCCAAAGCGGGCACCAACCTAATGGCATCATTTGGGCCTGCACACATCGAGGGAATCAACCCCTTTTTTTTCTGTGCTGAAGGTTTTGTGAAGAGGGGTAAACAAAAGACTGGCCCAGTGAAGCGCATCTCGGCTGGCGGGCTGAATAGAGGGGCCCCTTTCATGGCTGTTTATGAGCACTCCTCTTCAAAAACACACATACAAATCACATCCAGTTCTGCCAATGGCTGCTCCGATACAAGGATGGTGGCAGAGAGGGGATGCGGCTGTAATCTCGTGGTGCCTCTCTCATTTTCATGTGTTCCAGTTGACAGATTTCCAGCAAGTGTCACCTCGACTTAACTATTGGATCCGTCAGTTTGTTTTTGTGGGTTTAATTACATGTTGCATAAGAGCAAGTCCAGCACCTCGACTGAAAACATCATTAAAATGTTTCACATAGCAGATGCTGCACAGAAGGCAGAAAAAAAACAAACAGCTTTTGCTGTTGGTGCTTTTTGCAAATGTAAGATACACTGTATGGGGTAAATAAGCTGTTATGTGAAAGTGGCACATTGTGTCTATCATGAGTGCAGTAGATTAAATCCCTATAGAACTGTAGTTAATAAGTTGTTGTTTTTTTCTTCAGATTAATTTTAAATTTCACAGAAAGAAAAGAATTTAGCCATTAAGAACATTTCTCACTGAATTTGGAAAGTAGTACGAACATCCATCCGCGTGCGTCGCCGTGTTAGTGTGCACTCTCTGTGGGTCAGACGTGGAGGTCAGAGAGGTGACAACATTTAAACAAACTGCAAGTCCTCCCACCGCTTCCTGTAGCTACCATTTCCAGTGTGTGTCATATCTTGTTCAACAGGTAGTTTTTGATGGACAGGAGGAATGCAGAGGCTGAGGGATTTGTTTTGTAATGGCAGTTCATTCTTTAGGTGTTCTTAAGCAAACAGAGCGGCACTATGTCCTGTTTTTACAGGTTTCACACGTCATTGTTCAAACTCTCAAACAGGCTTGTCTCCGAGAGTGCGCGGAAAAGAGCAAACACGGCTCTAATGCTTCACCGTTCTGACCTTCTGCTAACTTGATAAACACATAGACAAACACACGCACACCTTTTGCTAATGCACTCGAGCCAGGCGGCGCTACAGGATGTGTGTAATTCATTTTTAGTTTTGTTCTTGGAATTTTGTGGTTGTTTGTTGTGCAACCGCATGAATGAAGCAACAAAGACTCCCGAAGACGCTGATGCAAACCAAATGCCATTTATTAATATCACAAGCATGCACATCCACCATCATCATATACAAAATGGTGCATTGTGTGCATGTCAGGGAAAAACACATAGAACAGCTGTTATAATGCAACACAGGTGAGGGATATGTCTAAGTATCATACCACTGAAGCCTTGCAGGCTTCGTGTGCTGGCCCTTACTGAGGGCTACTTGAATGTGTGTGGGTCAAGTCCATGGAAAAAAAAAAATAAAAAGGGAAATCTGTGGGAAAGTTTTGAAAGCTCATAAAATGATGGCTTTCCAATTGCTCCCTAAATTCCAACAAAATGTATTTAAACCGTACAATGTCTAGTTTTGTTAATGGCATGGAAAAACGTGGAGGAAGCATGAAGTGCTCCCTGGTTGGTGCAGAGAACTGTGTCTCTCGGGCCAACTAAGCATGTGTGAAGCAGTTAAGGGGAGTCAGTGTCTGTACTTGTGCGTCTTAACTGTATTTGCCCGTCTCTCTGCCATGTCGTCCTTTTTTTATGTCAATATAAAGGAACCGAACACCTACCGCTTGTTTTCGATCCCTGTGCGATCCGCTCCAAACTGTTCTTTTCTTTTCTTTTCTGCCTCTTGTAATAAGCCTCCATGTACGAGGCATTTCTTTGTGATTGTGTAACATGATTTGAGGCAAACGGCGAGTGAGAATAAGACGGGAGGAGGGAAAGGAAAGCAGAGGGAGAAAAGTCTTTTTGTCTTGCCGTGTGTTTCATGTCCTACTGTGCGCTCATATTTCTCAGCCCGTTTCACCGTCGTGGGTAGCTGGCTTATCATTGGCCTCCTCGTCTCTCTGTCATGCACGGTCTACCTTACTCCCTCGTGTGTACTGTAAACTGCCCCTAATAACCCTCCACACGATTAAAATAAACATCTTAATAACACAGCCCGCGTTGTTACAAACTCACACTGGGAAAACTAGTGGTGCTGCCTCACCTCTTGATTATGGCTCACAAATAAGCCACAGACCAAGACAACCTGCATGATTATACATTTAGAAAAAAAAGATATATGAATAAACCTGAGGCTGCGCAGATTTTCTCATTTTTCAAGTAATTGAAAAATGCTGTAATTGTTTTGGATGAGTGTAATTTCCCTGCAGTTTATGCAGAAACAGTGAGAGTGAGCAGTGCCGGATTTGGGGATTAGGGGTTGCTCTAGAGGGTGCTGTTCACTGAATAAATGTGGCAGCCTACTCGTTTCCTCCCTGCTGTTTTGACTAAATATGGGTGTTTTTGCTGTCTCACAAACTCAAAGCTTTAAACACATCCTTTCTGGGTCAACCAGTGAAATGTTGCCGTGCCTCTCTTTGATGTATTCCCATACGTAGAGATCTATATTTTATACAATACAGCATATACTAGTCAAATCTGGAGGGGAAATGAAATGATCTCACTATATACACACACACACACACACAAATGCCTGCAGATATTTATACAAGTTTCACACAGACAACAGGAGCAGATGATGAGCTGTCAGTCAGACTTCCATTGGCAGAACAGAGATGGGGAGGAATGTGTCCGTAGCCATGTCACGGTTACACCTGTGCTCTGTGCGGTTTCCTGCGGCAGTATTGCAGGGTGTAATCCGTAACATCACCTGTGTTTATGCTTGTGTTTTTAGTTACAGGCCTGATACTCGCATGCTTTGGAGCTTAGTGAGGACCTATGCTTCACTTACCTTTCAGCCTGGCCCTGAGGCGTCCTCCCCAGACAGCCACACACACACACACACACAGAGGCTCATCCTCAGCATGTATGGATAGATAGAGTCAACAACAGAGGCTTCATACATATGTCACACAGCATCACCTTTGGTACAGTACAGTACAGACGTAAGTAAAAGGCCTAATATGCCTGATCAATAGTGGCGTTGGTTGGTTATGTGAAAGGTAATCTATGCTCAAACTCCTCCTAAAAATAGAAAGTCAAAAAAAGCACACTTTTCCCATTGACCCTGGCTTGCAATCCCATAATAAGATCCTTTATGAGGAGCATTAAGTTGTGGTTGTGTCCTTATGTACTCGCCGTATTTGAGGAGGTCTTTCATTGTTGTTTTATATGGTTAGCGTTTCGTCATGAGTGACGCCTGCTGCACCGCTGAGATCATGAATGGGGTTTAGAGAGTTCCAGTGCCAGTGACTGAACTCATTTATATTTTAGTAAATGTGCTAAATTTAGAGCCTGGCTACAGACAGACGTGTGTCCCAAACTCCCCGAATGACACACCTTTCGAGAAGTGACTCTTAACATCTGTTATTTTTATCCTAATCTTACTTTCTCTGGTGTTTTTCTTCGGCTTCTCCTCCTCCTCTCTCACAAACGCCTTTCTCCCCACAGAAATTCTATAAATTATGCAGCTCTGTTTTTCACGTTGAGGATTTGACAGACGATGCACTACTTCCAACCAGAGGAGAAGAACATGCTTCAGCTGTGTTTGTGAAAACACTCGTCTGACGTGTGTAGCAGTGGCGAACCAGTGACAGGTCCTCTCTGCTAACACACCCTCCTTAAACAGCTGCTTACTCAAAGGTCTGTTGTAATGGTGGCACTTCCACCCTTCACAGTCAGATGGCCAATGAGATAATGGGAATTGGTTTGCCATTTTGGGGACCACATGGAGCCGTGACACCGCATAAAGTTACGTCAGGCAACGTGTGAGGCAAAACCAAGCGCTACGTGACGTCTACCCTGACAATTAAGTGACATCGATGAGATCCGCTCATCTGTCAACTGTTTTCTTTCCGCCTCTGACCCATTATTGTCAAACGGCATTCTGCATCCCGGTCCTGTGGCTTGAGACTTTGAGACGACTATTTTCCGTTCGTACCTCATATATTATCGCATGCTCTAACACCTAAATGAAGCCAGCTGTACAAATTGAGAATAAAGAGTGAACCAGGTATAGCAATGGAATATTATAATATTCAGTGTGTGAAGTGACGTCTGTCCTCTGATTATTTAATTTTTTTTTTCACAGTGAAGGAATCCAAATTCCTGGAATTAGACGTCAACCTTTACTTGCTTCCCAGGAATATTCTGGTGAGTATGTACTGTATGTCTCTGAAGACACTGAATATATTCACATGTCGCTTTAATACAAACGTCTGACATGTACAGCAGCCAGTTGGGACAGGTTGTCATGTTATGCTCGTGTGCTGAAATCATCCGTCTTACAAAAAGGGCCTATGTCAGAGTTTTGTAGTGTTAGTGTGGTTCAGGCTTATAAAACGCCCGTTTTACTGTGGGCACCGCTATTAACCAAGTTTAATATGAGGAATCTAAACCGAACGTTCAGGGTGATGTTTGTTGTGGCGCATTTAAGGGAATGTTTTCATCTCCAAATTGGCGTCCTGACACAGATCATTTAAACACGCTGCTTTACAAAGCCATGTCCATCAATAATGCTCTCTGCCACATCCAATCACCTTCTTCCTGCATCCCTCCTCCCCAATAGAGCCCCGAGTCTCTGTCTTTTTGCTCGTCCGCCCTCTTCCGTCCAGTGTGCGCCTGTCACCTCGGGTTGATGCCCCTCTCTCAGACGCTCGGAGACCTTTTGACTCCACGGCACTCCGTGTTTGCCCAATCATTTGGGAGCCGGATACGGGGATGAATTGTTAACTACAGCAGGTCAGCCTGTGCCCCACAACCACCCCGGCCCCCCAACCTGCTGTTGACTCATCTCCATGGCAAAGTACAGGAATTTGTTTTCTCTCACGCGGCCGCTGCCAGCCAGTTTCACCTCCCCCTTGTCTCTGCGTCTTCTCTGCCTATGAGCGTCCAATCTGCGGGCAGCGGGGGGGTAGGGGGGGGTCACATGGTCAGGAAGTGCAGAGGGTGCGTCCCATCGAGTGGAGCAGTGTTGCCGTCGAAGATTCGCTGGGAATCCTGGCCTTTAGGGGGAAATGTGTGATGATGATGATGATGATGATGATGTTTGTTTTGTAGATTTTTTGAAGATTGTCACAGATTTTTTTTTTTTGACGACACTTCACTGTGTTTTTTTAAGTACGTGCAGGTTTGCGATGGACACCTCCTGCTGCCATTGTGATGAGTTTGGATTTTCTTCTTTTGCTGTGCTTTGACTAAGAAAAACCTTGCTCGTTCTTCTTGTTCTTTATACCACAGATGGCCGTCACAGTATGCACTTGTCCAAAGAGTCCAAAGAGACACAGTGACAGTGATTTTTTTTGTGTGAAACATTCTCCTTGTCTTTCTGAAAGAGGGATTGTCTTTGTTTTTCTTCGAAAATCTAGTTTCATCTTTACGCTAACACGGTTTTGTGCGGGTCTAATTCTCATCATTGTCTCCACATATCGACAAGCTCAAGCGCGCGTGTGTGTGTGTGTGTGTGTGTGTGTGTGTTTGCCTCCACATGCATTATTAGCTTAGGGCAGGTGAGTGTTTGCCTACCTGTCTCCCTTTATGAGGTGAGTGTTTGCCCAAGGAATGCACTGCGTCCGATTTGTCATTGACTCTTATTGTTGAGCTCATCCAACTGGTGCCTTGAGGTTGAGTTGTGCTGTGCCCTGGCATGTGGAAAAATATCTGCCTCCCTCTCTTATTTTTCCCCCCCCCTCTTGTTCTTGGATGGACGTTTGAGTCGACGGCAAAGTGTTTATGGTGGTAAAAATAATTAAGGGACGGCTCCAAATGAGAAAAGTGAATCATTAGGCGTCGTGATCAAGGTGAACGTCACGTTAGAGGGATTACACAGTCAGAGAGGCCTCGTGGTTTTATTCATTTATTTATTATTAAGCAGCATATTCAAAGATGCATTATGCCAACTTAATTGAGATGTCAGATGAAATAATGGGATATATATATATATATATATATATATATATATATATATGTGTGTGTATATATATATGTGTATATATATATATATATATATATATATGTATATATGTATATATATATATATATGTGTATATATATACATATATATATATATATATATATATATATATATATATATATATATATATATATATATCTATGTGAACCCTGATGAGCTGGATTTGTAGTAATGAGGAAAGTTTGGCGCACTAATCCCCCCCACTGCACTCGAGTGGTTAACGGAGCTATCACAAGTTACCTATGCAGCTCCCGATGCTTGGTTATTTCCAGGACGATTAATCTTTAATATTTAAACATCATTTAAGGGCAGTATTTTCTGTTTATTTTCTTTAGTCACTATTTCTGTGGACATATGTGTACAGAGGTGCATAATATGCGCGTGTGAATGTATATACATCAGAGTTGTGTTTGCGTGCGTGTGTGTGTTTGTGTGTGTGGCTGTCACCCTGTGCCACCATCTGGGTGGTCCTCATGGCTGGTAATCCCCCTGTCCCATAAATCAGTGTTAGGACTTGGGCCGGGAGCTGATGCTGTGTGACCACTGGAGCGAAGGGCTTGAGTCACTAAGCCGAGACCCCGACCACTGCCCTGCCCTGGCCTGGCCACACGTCAGCTCTCCACACCACCTTTAAAATAACTTGTCACGCATGGCTTACTTTGGGAAACGGCCTCAGCTCCAGCTTCACATGAGCCACCACCAGTATAAGCAGCAGTAGAAAATAGAGGGCAACCTCATTCGCGCTCGCACATATAGTTTCATGATTTATAACCTGGCTGGTTCGTGCCAAAGCTCTCCCTCGCTTTTCAAAACTTTCCTTTCCATCATTGATGTTTTTCTTTTCCAATTTTCAAATATTATAGAAATGTATTTGCTAATAATACAATTGTTGTTTGTTCTGACTCACATCTAACAACCCGGAGTGACTTCTGATAGCCTTTCAGAGCGCTGCACTGAGCTCAAATGTTTGCCTGACTGAAAGTGCCAAGATTAAAGCCATATCACTGTCTTTGTAGGGACGACGCTCCTCTGTGAGAACGAGGAGTGAGGATGAAGGCTTGCCCAAGCTGTCTGGCGTGCATACAGCTCTCCACTGAGCTTTTATCTAGGGAGATTGTTTGCAGCTCTGTCCAGACCCAGCTCCCAGGAAGTGCACAGTCCTGAGACCTGTGGCATTAATAAAGATAATGCTGTTTGGAATAATAACAGTCAATTCTGTCCAATAGAGGAGAGAGACAATAGACACAAGTGTAGGGGAACACAAAAGATACAAAGATGAAAGGCTGTCCTGTAGGAACTGATGGAACCTATATCAACATGTTCACACACAAACAGTACTAAGTGGGACTCGATGTTGACCTTTGGGTGCCGTGATGCATAAATGCAATTTGTTCTTTTGTCTGCCAGGATCACAGAGGGAGAGCTGTGACTTGTATTTCGTTTTGTTCTTCCTCATTTTTTTTTTCCCTCTTGCGCCCCTCCTTTTCATTCTCCCTTTTCTTTTCGCCCATTGCCTCCAGTGAGTGCAATTTAGTTTGATGAGCAGGTGGTCTTTTTTGAATCTCACAGTGCTTTTGGCTCCCACCTCTGGCGTGTGTGGGGCTTCCACTCGGAGTCAGTCATGTAGGCCAGGATTAGAAGGGTGGAGGAGAAAGAGGAGGAGGTCCAGTAAGAGTCTTGGTATTGGCGACCTCAACACCCTGCAGTCGGAGCCATGCAGAGAGCAGACTGAAAGAGTTATTTCCTTGCTAAAGCTCTCAGCTGCACCCCAGATGGCTTTTGTGCTGGCCAGAGACATAGGGACCAGGGTTAAAGCAACAGAGTCGTTCAAGCTTGGTGAGTCTCTGGACTTAGCAGGTACAACGCTGTGAGACAGACAGACAGACAGACAGACAGTGAAGAAAAAGTGTTGCTGTCTCTGTACTTTTCTACCTTGATTCGGAGCAACTGAGAAACACAATAGGTGGATTAGAGCCAGGGAAAGACTTTTTAATCTAATCTAAATTAAGTTTTAGAAGATTCTTTTATCTGATGTCACATTGGGCAAAAGAGAGGTGATCAGTAGCCCTTTCTTATATGCATTATTTCCCCTTTGCAGAAGGCTTCACAACCTGCTTCCACCGCCCTACCTTTGGTCTCAGTTTCATCACATGCTGCTAATTAACCAACCTTGTCACTGCTTGGGTCATTTATGGCTCATCACATTATCTATCCAACATTCCTCTGCAGTGATCTCCATGGCGATGCCGAGACAAGTAATCAATATTTGTCAATAATGCCAAACAGCAGTGCCGCTCTGCTGCCCTTCACGGGTCGACCTCCGGTTTGTGACGATGTCGTTTGGTATCAGTGGGTCAGCGAGGAACATGTGAAACAACTGATAGCAGCAGTTGATTTTAATATTTAAATTTTCCAATCAGTCCAACCATGCGTGTCAAATTCAAATTAATGAATGAACATTGTCCCATATATTTTTTTTGTATTAAGAATAATATTTATAAACTTGAACTCCTCGCAGAAAATGCAGCCTCGGTATGAAACGAAAATGACGCAGGCCCCGTATGTCATTCAAAATCAGATAGTGATCCCACATGGACTATGGATAACAAGTTTGCTGTGTCAATGTGAATAATGGAGTGGCAACAAAATGGCAATTTCAGTCCCAATGTTAGGCTATGGTCTTTGAGGTCTGCGCTCTAAATCAATTTGGGGGACGTGATTTGTTGTCTCGCTCTGTTTGCCATTTCTGGGTTTGTCCCCGAGTGATTTCCATGGAGGTTTGACAAGTGACCGCTTCTATTTGCACTGATAAACAGCAGGGATTGGATCCAGACCCTGTTGCGCTCTAGCTGGAGCCTGGGGGCTCGTAACCACACGGATGAATGTGAGTCATTTGTTTACTGCTGATATATACCTCCTCCCTAATCCCTGGCGAGATTAGCCTCGACGTGTTCCTCATCCCACCTTCTTCCACGAGTTGAGTATATTATGTGCACGTTCATGTGAATGCGGTCACATGATTCGGCATCAGTGGTGATGCATACGTGTGTGTTGCAGTCAAGTGACTTTCACAGACATCCTATGCGATGCTGTGATCATTTCAGGGCATCATGTGCGTCATGTGGCTGAGCTTGAGGCATGTTTGTATCCAACAGTTCAGAGAAACCTTTTTTTGAAGCAGCATCTCTAAAAACCCGGTAGGAACCAATGGATTTGTGACACTGAATGTACATTTAAATTATGTCATTAAAAAAAAAAAGAGAGAGCGGCGCAAGCGTATAGTGCTCATTAACATGCCTTACTCTTTTTTTTTTCCCCCCGCACAGTGTTTTTGTGGGTGAGAAAGTCACACAACTCGGCACAAACACTTAGTTTCTGCTCCCCACTCATGCTCCCCACTTCCTCCCACAAACACAGACAGAAGCCGATACACCAACTCTGTAAGACTGACAGAAGTACAGCATGTAATTATCTCTGTTTATGTGTGTGGGCTCTGAGGCCAAAAGGTTAAGAATGACAGTTTGTAATTTTTTTGGAATGCTTGACTTCAGCTTGTCTGGGTGAGAATCCCATCTCACTGGGTGGAGCAGTTTCGAGTCATTTAGGTCACATCCACAACAAGTCACATGTCATGATGCAAGTAAATGGCCTAGAGTTGTATGTTTTTATTCCCCCTAGACTGTTGTGAATGTTTAAAATATCCAAGGCCAGTCCATCTTAAGGTGTCAAATTAGAGCTAACTGGACTTCATGAAGGGTCATTTGTGGAATTAATTGCCTCTTGGATGAGAGGTGAAAATCTTCAGGAAACAACAAGCAAATCCAATCCAATTACTCCTCATTTAGTGATGATCTTTATCTAAGACGCACTGAATCACGAGATGACAAATCATTCTCTTCAGCTGCTCAGGAGAGACTCTAATACTGAATGAGACTGACGGGTCGAATGCTCCACCCTCCCTCTTCAGCCATTCTGACCCTGCACAGAAAGAGGTTTTACTCTCTGCACATGGAAGCTCTCCTGCTGAATCGGTCACAGCTGAGCTTCATGGGGTGTTGGTTAATTGGCAGTTTTTTTGGTATGTGCAGATATGCTCCACTATGCATATCTTCCTCAATGTCCCTTGCACTATTTGCCTTTATTAAGTGTCCTTTAATTGGCTGCACAGTCACAGTCTTGTGCTTTAACTCTCCCCTGTGGTATGTGATTGTGGCATATTTGACCCCATGGCCCAGGAGTGAATTTAGCAGCCAAAGCAACAACAATTAGACATTTTGTTCTTACTTAGGTTTTTAAGTCGAACCCTGCATTCCCCCCAGTCTCATGTTTCAGTGAGTTCTGATAGTGCTTTCTATCATAAAGAAAGTATTGGGCCTCTAAAAGGCAAATGTGTTTTCAACACCTTTTCATAATCCTTACGTATCGCGTGTTTGTATGATTCTCTGCCAGCCGTAGTCAGGCCCTTCTGTCAACATGGTAAAAATGCCTCAGCCCCAAATAAAGGCCTCAAACGCAGTCGTCGTCTGTCGTGATCCGATCGAGTGTGCAGTACAGGTGTGTTTACTTAAGATGCATTAAAAACACATTAGATCCAGTTAATCAGGCCACATTCAAAAGTGGGACGGGCACACGTGTGTTGTTTGTAGCAGTGTAAACAGAGTTGTGTCCATAGCCACAATGAAGATCCACCTACTGAGCTGATGTCCTCGGACACATTACATTTAAATAATGAACCAAAATATGTTGATTTCTCTCAGTCAACATTGTCCGTCACATTTCATTTTCCAACTTTTTTTTTTGCGTTGCATTGATTCACTCGTCCTGTGACATAGAGCTGCCTGTCCACTAGTAATAAGATCACCCAAGATGACAGGACCAGTAGGGTCTAGAAGGCCCTGATTCACTACTCTCCCTGCACAGTAGTCACTTCCAACTAGGCTGCATCAGCAGTACTGAACCTGAAAGTACTGCGATCCCACCGTGGGGTGCATCGCTATGGCATCGACTGCACTACACTTTAATCCCCTTCCCTTTTAACCGCGATGGGAAACATGTGTTTACTCCGTGTAGGGCACAGGCCCACCATGGGAGAGGCTGTTTACCTTCATTCTAAAACTAACATTGCACAGCTTCTGTGACCACTCCTGGTCACTTCTTCTATAGGGATAAACAAGGTAAACAAGACGATTTATCACTGCTGGTGCCTGCTAAAGAGAACCGTCTCCTCACTTCTCACCTTGTAAAATTCGGTGCACAAATTAGGCCTTTTTCCACAGCATAGTGATTGAGCAGGGTTGAGCTGGCTAATGTGTGTTATTAAAACGCTGATTTTGTGTAACTTTAATATCCTCTTAAATTTCCCTTTTAAGACAGGGGGTTTTGGGTCAGCATATGATACTGATGATTTCACTCTCCATTCCTTGATGTAAGAATTAAACAGAACTGGGAGCTGAAATTTAAGCCAACATAATCCCCCATGTGGAGTATATGCTCTTCAGATTTTCAACACCCAAAACGAAAGTCTAAGCTCACAGTTCTGTCCCAGCTTTAGCTATGAGAGCTATATTGTTTCGAGGTAGGGAACTATAACAGAGACATGCAGTGATATAAAAGAGGAACTAGGAGCCGTATGCAAATTCAGTGGGCAGGAAATGCACTCGATGAAGGCTCCACTATGATATGATTAAAAAAAAAAAGAAGTTCCAATTACCCACACTTTAAACGGTGTAAATACAATGGAAAGATGAACATGGACTTATTTAAAAATGGGCTCGTCTTTTTCTTAAGTTAGTCTTAAGGGCTATTTATCATCTTGTCCTATAAATAAATACAGGATCCGTCCATTGCGGCGTTGGAATTATTTACTGTCACAAATTGTAATCCACAACAAGAGAAGCAGAGCGTCCAAAATAAATAAATACAATGACAAACATGTGGTCATTTGTTGGATTAAGAAGTACCTTTTTTTTTTTTTCAAACCTCAATTTTTTTGAGAGTTCCTTTAAGGCACAGTGATGTAACTTTGACGAGTGTTTGCATGCATGTTTACCTGCAAATTCTAAATCTAAACACTTGGTTGGCTTTCTAAAGTGGTTCCCAGTAATGTTAATAAAAACCAAAGCATATAAAACCTCAGAAATAGAACAATTGTTTCTTGTCCATTGCTTTACGAATAACTAATCTCTGGCTTTGGTGACCACTTCCAAACACCACCAACGCTGGTGGTGCTGTATATCAGATCCTGGCCTCCACAGGTGTGGGAGGTGATCTGAGGGATGAGTGAGCTCTTCCTGGGGTAACAGTAGCCTCAGCCAGCCTCCCTTGTTGACTTGCCTAAATCTGCCCTTTGCTGTTGTCTTATCTGAGCATTCAGTGCAATCTAACCCAGGGCACAGTCCCTCTGCTTCTCCCTTCCCCTCGCTGCTGGTCTCCATCACTGGTCTTCTCAGATGTCACTGTGAAGGGAAAATGACCTGCTCGAGTTGAACTTGAGTTGGGCTGACTGACAGAATCCTGCCACCCCATTGTAGCCTCAACTATCTCAGCTTCCTGCCACCCACAACTTCCCACACTCTGACTTCCATGGATTCAAGGGCAAAAGGACCACAGACAGTAGGCTACATAGCGAACTTTAATATAATAAACACTGAGTTAGCAGCAGTTGTTGTTCCCAGATTCACTAGAGAAGTAATTCAAATTTCCTGAAAAAAAGCTGTAAAGACAAATCTGATTTTGTTGCTGGTTCGGGCCAGAGGGGACTGCTGGTGTAGTTGAAGGGCTTTCTGATTAGCAGACTTAATGTAGATCCTGTAGGGACTGAGACTTGTACTTGCTCCAGCTGTCTGGGTATGATTAAGCAGACCAGTCCACCACCAGCCAGCCAACAAGCTGCTTTTGCACTATGACTTAAAACGAAACAGTTGGAGCAATAGCTGCTAATCTGATCAGTAAATCTAAAATGTGCAACGACGTCAAGTGTCCAGCACCACAGAAGCTAACACTAGGAAAATACATGCAGTAGCCTACGTGCTCCATCCTACTGATTTATTCAGCCGTTCATTTATTTGCTTACTTGATCACTTAAAAAAGAAAGAAAATTAGGTTAGAATTGAAGTACAACAAACGAAGTTTCCTTGATCCCCTGCTGTAATACATCAGTCTTTGGTAAACCTGAATATGACTTGATGATTTGCAAATCGTCTATCATTTGCATTTCTGCCAAACATATTAGAAACGTGTTTCCACATGTGCTCATTCCATCGCAGAGCTGCCAAACAGCAGTCGAGCGCTGCTGAAAGGAGGCTTATCACAGCCCCCTATGATTTCCTTTGACATAGACCTCGCTTTGTTTTGATCTATTCAAGAAATCCGTGGCCTTAGATGCACTTGTTCTCATCCACTGTATCCTCCATAGCCAATATACTGTATATCATTTCTGTAAGTTTAAAGGGACATTCTGAACTCTTGTTTTCTGGGCCTGGCTTATACTTTCGCAAAGGCGACGAGGTTTGTGGGGCAAAATCTGATTAAGCTGTGTGTGCTGTGTGTGTTGCACAGACCTGAGGCCCAAGCTTTGAGTGTGTGTGTGTGTATGTCGTGTGTGTGTGTGTGTGTGGGTGGACTTGCAGACCTCACCTCGGAGATGTAATCTGATTTGCAGAAGGGAATGGGTCATTTTCACATGACTGGTTTAAAGGACCACTGGCGCAACGTTGTGCCAGTGCCCCGGGTGCATGTGCGTGCTTGTGTGCGTTAAGGTGCATGTGCGTGCATTATTTGTCCGTTTCCACTCTGTGAGCTGCAGAAATGTGAGCATTTGTTTGCGGAGGCTCCTAAACAGTAGACATAGGAAGGTGTGGAAGTTTGCTGTATGGTTGAAGAAAGCAAAATGGTGCATTTATTCACGTCTTGGATGAATTTAAATGAGATTTATGTGGGAAAGTAAGGCCTCTTCTAATTAAGAGCCGATTACACATCTGGAAAACGTACAGCTCTGCTTCAGACACCGATGTAAGGTTCGTATGCGGCCTTGTGTTTACACATCTCGCATAATCAGAGCATTATTTTGAACTAATGGACCATCAGAAATTATATCAAATAATTGAAATCATCCTATATCTCCAGCCTTCTTGAGAGGACGACTGGGATCAAGTCCTCTGAAAGCTCTGCCTTTGAATCCTCTGGGCTTTTTGAAACGTTGTTTGTTGATGTTTTTCGGGGTGGAGATTCTGTTGTTTTTCAGAGCTGGATGTGGTCCATCATGTGATTTTCATTGGTAAGTGGCTGGAGGAGACAACCTCAGCAACAGCAAGTGGGCGTGCATGAGTGTGTGTGTGTTGCATCTGGCCTTGTTAATAGATGCAGGTTGTTTTCCATCTGGTGGTCATCAGTCAGGGTCATGACTTTACGGTTCGCAGTCTGCGCACACGTGCTTGTTTACCTGTGAGCGTGTACAGAAACTTGTGAGTCTTGCACATGCTCTCTCACAGTCCATACTGTCTTTCCTGAGAGGTGCAGATGTGTGTTAGTGGTGTTTGACTGTGTTTTTTTTTTTTCTTCTCTCTCCCATGTGTGGAAAGCTCATAAGCAGGACGATGCAGCAGGCAGGAAGCTCTGATCCCATCAGGCGTGTCAGCAGGGGCGGTTTTTCATAAGGTCGTAATCTCACCACACAAAGGGTTGTCCAATATTAGAGTGAGCCCCTACCCCAGGTCTAATCAAGACCTGACCAACCCTTCTCCTGGCCTACCAATCCCGTAAACATTACCTCATCTGGAGGCTTAGCCATAGCCACATGCCGCCCCGGCCTGCTGGTGTACATGATAACTCACTTAGCTCAGTGCGATGGTTAGCATGAATGGAATATGAGAAGGGATATAAAAGAAATGGGACCAGCACACAACTACCTATGGTGCCTGGTGCCAGGGAAAGGTATTTCAAAAGGGAGAGGAAAGAAAGAATTATTTTACCATGTCCTCCAGAAACTCTGGGAAGCAATTTGCTGGTATTCAGTTTCTCTCCCCGCCGCCCTGTTATTGCTGTTTTTCCCTCAACTCTTGGAGCCTTCGACCTGAAAGGAGGTTCTTAAGTTCGGGCTTTGTGTCACTCGGAAACAGTGCATTTGTTTCCAGGGTAACCGGTCTGGGATAGTGAAACTCAGGGGCTGACAGCACCTTTGTCTGTGATTGGATTAGGAGGGACCTGAGCTGTCAGTGGTCCAGAAAACACAACTTCATTCGCATATTTGTATTAAGAAACATACACGTTTCCTGGTACAATAACCACCTAAACCTGTTGACCTTATAAAATAAATCCAACACAAATGGCGCATTGGAAAAGCCACTTTGAATGCTTCCATTCTCCTGAACTGCCAGGTGCTGTGGTGCTCCGCTGAAACCTTAGATTTACATAAAACTGATTTAGGGTGATCTATGTCGCTACTCCAGCTTTGACTTTTTAAATGTTCTGTGAAGATACCGGAGAGGGTCTGAGTCATGTGGTCATTATAAAACCAGTTTTAAGGAAAGATCCTTAAAAATAATGCAACAAGACAGTAGTCAGGGCAACTGAGTGCTACCTTAGCCTTAGTAAAAGGACATGGTGGAGCCGTATTTTTTATTTTTTTGTCTCCGAATTTACATTTGCACAGTTAGAGCAAGAAAGAGAAATAAAGCAAGGTGCCAAGGAAAGTGTCCACAGCAAGGCATCCATACACAGTACAGACTTCCATGACAGCAATACACTTCAATCCAGAGCAGTCACCATGTGTCTATGTGTCCAAAACAACAGCATCATGGTAAAATGTCTTAGGTCAGTAAAGCCATGGTGGCCTTCCCTCCCCCAAAAACAACAAGAAATTCCCAGATCTTTTAAAAAGTAGAATGTTTACTCTTTATCATAAACATACGTTTTTCCAGGTAGACAATGCAGCTTGCCAGGCTTGTAAATTCTGTCTGCTAACACTTAAAAACGACCTTTTACACTAAAGTAGTTAGATGTATACTGAAACAGTTTCTGTCGTAGGGCCCATTCCGACAAATAATGAATGTGTGTATTTGAATAATGTAGAGTTTGGATGCCTTTCCATGTAAGAAATGACAAAATGAAGTTTAAGTTTATTGTTGAAAGCGGGGTAAGGCAGAACTTGACAACAATTTAAATGTGATCCTCCCTTTAAACACTTGAACGTCTCGCTGAGATATTTAATTTCTTCACCCTTTATCTCTTACAGATGATCTCAGATGAGCACTGAGAAGAGGCTGACTAATGGAAACCCGAGCTCAAGAAACTCAACAGGTAGGGATGACTCTGTTTTTTTTGTTTGATCTTCAGTCAGAGGAATATTCGATGTTCATCGTTCAGTTTCATTATGAACACTGACAGTTGCTATAAATAAGCACAATTAGGTTCTTTCACTCGTCGCGGTGGTACTTCACATGTTCAAGAGACACGATCAGGGTTGGTTGGCTACTGGCTTAATGCTCACGTTATTTTTATTTTTTTTTCTCTTAATTTTGTAACTCAAGTCATGACAGCGCCGTAAAGAATGTAGTTGCACAGAGATATCACTTCAAACACTGCTTTTCTCAGGTGCCTCAGATCCTTTCAGTGGAATTGAATGAAGATATGCTTTGATGGCCCACCGCAGAGTCGGTAACCTTCAAACAAACCTGTTGATGGGTTTGTGCTCACCAGCCAATGGACTGAATGAGTTGCACTGTAGGCATGGCCCTCTCAGGGTAGCTGTGGGTGTTCTCAGTGGAGGTCAAACTTGCTTTATTTATTTATTTTTTACAGACTTCATACTTGCATTTTTTTTTTTAAATCTTAGACTTCTCACTAAATGAAGCGGGCCTGTGTGTCTGTGGATGGCAGGAAGCCAACAGACGGGTACAGTAGATGTGCTGATGAGGGAGGGAGATAGGGGACAGGCTCGGTCACAGCCTCAGGCACAGACAGACGTACACGGGCAGGCTGACGCTCAGAGGCAGGTTGGGGCCTGGTCCTGTATGCTGATGCTGCTCCTTTGGCTCCGTTCCACGATGAGGCATAGGAGAGAAACGTGGGAAGGGAAAACCCAGAGTAGAGGCCATAGGAGAGGTCAGGTACAGGGAAGGTTGTTGAGCAGTTGAGCGGGGGTATATCGATACTGGATGGAATCGGTAGAGAATACCATTTTAAATACATAGAGAATGATGTGTGAGGCCCAAGGGAAAATGAGACAGAAGCAGGAGAAGGGAGATGAAGAAAGAGCTGAATAGAGGGAGGTCATATCCGGTTTTCTGGTGGAACGTGACTTCTTGCAGGGAAACCGGCTCAGAGGTGCAGACAGGGAGAAGATTAGAAACACTGATGGATGACTACTTTGACATGCTGTTCCCTCCCCGGGCATAGAATGGGCAGGATGGGCCGGTCTGGTGACTTTGCTGCCTTGACAACCACAGGACTGTGTGGATGGTGTGTGGGTGCAGACAACATTATGTCATTATGTGGGAGGGTGCATGCACAAGCACAGGTAAAGCAAAGCAGAAGTTGACAAGAGGCCACCTGCCTGCATTACCTCACCCTGGGATGTTCTTGCATTGTTGTGAGAAAGCAGATGTTATACATTGATTAAGACTGCTTCGTGTTCATCCAGCTGCTGTTGTGGATATAAATCAGTTTTGCAATCTTCCCTCTCATCTGTTCACACACATGTTGCACACAAACATGATATTTATTTTTTTTCTTTCATCAGTGGGCTGAGACAGCTTTTTGTGATTAGCGTTTTTTTGTGAGGCAGATTACGCAGCACTAAAGTGACATCTTATTTCTGGTATTGGACTTAAAAATAATCATTTCCACTGCACAGTGTGCAGGCCTGGTGATTTGTATCCACGTCGCTGGGAGCAAAAGACATCCTGGGATTTGTCACCACATTTAATGTGATCATTTCAGCTGTGGATGAGGCTCTGGGTGGTTCTTCTGTAGCTTCTTCATGCCAGTTTGAACTCTCTAGCCCATTTTGTAATGGAATCAATTTAGGATTGAAATGTGCTGTGTGTTGATCGCTGGCTGAATATTAAAGGTAATAGTTACCTTTAATATTTAGAAAAGAAACACTGCCAGAAAAGCCTCTAATTTCTTTATAATGTGTATGAGAAACACGTGTCGATGTCAACATTTTAAACAGTTGTTTGGCCTCTGTATTGTGTTTCTAGGATCATACTAAATCCTGGCGTTGGACGGCAGACCAGCATCCCCTGCAGCAGATGTTTGCTCCTGGCATAGCTGCTGACAACAGCAGCTCCATCACTGACAACCTTGGACGTGGAGAAGCTCTGACATAATCTCAGCAGGACAGCAGAGAAGAGGGTATTCTGCCACTCAGACTTTAGTCAGTCCCATTTGTGGAGATGCTTGATGAATGTGCATTAACCAACGTTACTGGTAATGGATCTACATAGTATGTGACTTTGTCTAAATGGAGCTGGGATTAATATTTCCAATTTTCCAGTAGCCAGTGCTTTTTCACGCTGTTCAAACACGGTACTGTCGTTGTGACATTTACTGTGTTATTCTGGGACAAGAATCAACAAGTGCTGGATCTGTAAATGGAAAATAATCAGACGGTACTTTCCTGTTTTCAGACTATATTTGCAAAGTGCCCTTTTGCTTACACCAAAGCAGGCGTGCACACAAGGTTTATCTTGTGAAAAGAACAACAAATATCTCCTGTGGTGTAAAACAAATTGATACTCCTTCAACCAAGATTCCGCAGATGCATTTCTGCACCTTAATCATCTGACATCTTCTAATGACAAAGAATCCATTATCGGCGCAGTGTTAATGAATGCAAACCAAAAAAACTCTCCTACCAACACTGCATTTCAGTGTGACACATTGGCCCTCTGTGTGTGGTTAATGATCCTGTCAGTATTCTTATTCTGATGATGATTTATGGCTCCTCAACTCTTGTGTCTTTGAAATCCTTATGTGCAGAAATAAAAACACAATATCTAACCCGCTGTTTGTTTTGTTATTGCAGCTGCAGATCTGTGAGATTAATAACTGATAAGGTCATTTGCGTTCGTTATATGTCTGCAAATGTGTGCCTCCTGTTATTGTTAGTCATCCTGGCATCATTTCTAGTTTTGCTAGAATGTCCCTGCCTGTTACTGTCTGGGAAAATGTATCGTCCCCTTTTTACTTTAACGCTCAACGCACAACATGAAAACTTTCAGTGTCATACTTTGGATCAGTTTGCTGCCAAATGACGTTCCGGTGTACACTACAAAGTCCTTTCGTTTTCGGTTGGCTTGAGTGAGTTTGACAATTCACCAGTGACTTCCCATTCAACTGTCTCTCACTGTCAATTTCAGGCTGTGATTCAATAAAGTTTGTCTGAGGAGGGAGGCGGGGATGGGATGCTGGTGTGAGAGTGCGGTGAAGGAGAGTCGCCAAGGGGGTGATTATTCCTCAAGGGGTTGCTTTATTGTTGTCTTTTTTTCTCTGTGATAAAACAAAGCCGACTGGTCCGCTCTCCGCTGCTATGTGCGCAGGCTTTTGCCGCAATTTTCCTGACAAGTCGTTCGTAGCATCATAGGCCATGTTAAAAATCACATTTCTGGGCCGGGGAGGTCAGCCTCACTATCTGAGAGAGAAAAGGCCTGTGAAGGTCCCAGCGCTGGTGTTTTGGAGGTTGAGCTTCGTGACATCCTTATAGTCTTGCTTACGGTCAACAACATTAGCATGTCGACAATGCACTTCCCTGCTTGCTTGCTGGCCCGCCCCCCCGCCCCCCATTGCTTTTTTCACACACATACACGGCTCAGGGGGAAAATGACCTCTCTGCAGCTTTCAATTCACTGCACTTCTATAGCCTTGAATGGACCCGCGCAACAAAAGGTGACATAATTTTCTCAGGGCTTGATTGGCCCCCTCCATGCTACAGGATGACATCATGCACCCCCCCCCCTCCAACGCATCGCAACCAACAATCCCCTCCACTCCATGTACTTGGATGCTGGGTTGCCAAGACAACAGTTAGGCCCAGGCTGTGGGGCAGGACTTGGCAGTATATTACAGCTTGGCTGTCCATAATGAGCTCAGGCTGCGTTGCTCTTGTGTTTGCAGTAAACACTCTGGGAAATGATAGGGGGAGATGAGGAAGGGGAGGTATGGGAGACACCGTCTTGGACATAATAGTGGTTCCCCTCTTTGTTCTTCTTCCCCGCTCTTCATGGGAAGTGTTAATGTAGCTATTTCTGCAATGTGAAAAGTATTTCAGCAAATACCGTCGAGCCACAGACTTTTAATTTCAAGCTTGTGTCGACCACTTACCCTCACTTGAAGCTCTGCCAAGTTTTATTGTGTCTTACTTTCTCCGGTCTGAGTTTCAAGGAGGGAGAGTGTGTGTGTGTGTGTGTGTGTGTGTGTGTGTTAATGGGACAGAGGATGTGGGGTCATCACAAGAGAGAGAGAGGTGGGCTCACACACTGCCCACATTTCATTTTCTGAAGACGCTGAGGCAGTGTGGGGGTTTCATGCATATTTGATCCGCCATCAGATGATGTTTCTGTTCACCTTTATCTAATGAATTCAATCCATTGAGATTTTTTTGGGGATTTATTCATTTGTTTTACGAAGAAATGAGTAGTGACACTTTTACAGATAAAACCTTTTCCCTCTTCTTTATTTAGCCACCATTTGAAAAAAGGAGGTTGTGGGGGTGTTTCTCCATTCATTGGTCTATGACGTCAAGTAACCAATCTTGGGCTCTCCCACAGTATCAGAGCCAGAAAAGCTGCTATTGGCAGTTTGGTTCAACCTGTGACCCCAACTAATAAATGCCACTTTTCATACTGGGCTGCATTCAGGACTATTATAGTTCCCTGTTCACCATGAGTATCACACACATACAAATGGCCGTTTCCCCTTGGAAATGTCGTTAATGAGGATAATTTGAAGTGAGGTTGACATCCAGCCCAGAGCCAAACCTTGTTGGTTCAAAACACTCCTGCAGCATAGACGCCTCAAGCACTCTCCAAACCATTTCCTCAAATTGGGGCTGCATCCGAAGAAAAAATGACACAATTACCACTTGGTCTTGGAAAAAGTCCATGTTTCATGCAAAATGTTACTTGAGTAATGCATGACGCATGGTCGTGCTTCTGGTGCGTGCTGGTTTTAATGGACAAGTCTTCGCCCATACATGCACACTTTTCTGTCTTTATCTTGGTTATCATGCCAAGTCTCTTACCCACTTAAAAGTGCCCCTTTCTCAAGTCTCCATGATTTCCCTTTGGTGTGATATGATTAACTGTGGTGTGCTGGGTTGGCCCCTCCTTGCACTTTATTGGAAGGAAGCATAGATTTAGTGGGTTTCCGAGCTTGGATGAGTGCTGACGGCGTATCGGTTACCTCTGGCATGCTGAGGGTGCGTGGGCTCCCAGTGACCATGACGTCGAGCCACTCAGCTCTGCTTGCTGTGGAGCAATTGTGGGAATCCACGCCTTTCCCTTCTCTTTATATTTTCCACAATTGTTCTTTATAGAAGTAACCTATTTTCCCAAAGATTTTCACTTTCTAATGTGTCGTGGGGTTTACCTGGAGTTTATAAGGACTATATTTCAGAAC